>NW_026778200.1:1500000-1800000 GCF_025265405.1 Mesoplodon densirostris | reverse complement strand
CCAAAAAACAGGGAAATTCTTTACAATTCCTTCAGGGTGTCTGAGGAAACCTGGAAAGACCCTATCTACAATGACAGCTGGATGTGGCATAAGGCTGGACACTTGGGACTGAGAGGATTGGTGAGATTGGGTGAGCAAATGCAGACCCTTTCAAGCAATAATGCATGGCCCCCATTCCATGGGTCCCAACTCTCCAGGTTCAAGGGAATATTACTACAGCTATAACATGTACAGGAAACCTAGAGAATGGACACACTGTGAATACGAAAGGTTTCTAAAACTCAACGAATAGTCCCTCTCCTGGTGCTCCAGTTTGACTTTCCAACTGCCTTACTATCAATCTCCCAACTTGGAGAGACAGGCCCTTTAACCTCCTGGTTTGCACAGGTTCCCAATTTGGCAGAGGATGGAAGGGACGAGGGAGAACCCATGAGAGAGTAGCTGTTAGGCATTTGGACGGGCACATTTCACTCTAATTTCCCGGCAGGAAGAAGAATTAACCAAAGTCTCAGCCACCCACCGGGAACCAGTATAGGAAATGATCCAAAATTTTGGACTTGCGTTCAGCTCACAAAAAACGAATTGAGAAATGGAGCTCAGGGGCACAGCAATTCACAAACTGGCAGAGTGATAAAGGACAACTATCGTCCAAAAATCTGTTGAGGGAAGTCAACGAGGCGGACTTGAAAGCGAGGCAAAATAGCAGGAAACAGATTTCAAGAGGTACCTTGGAATCACCTGTAAAGCACAGGAAGAGGGGCACAACTTGGACAATGGTGCACTTGGCCAAAAAGGGCGTATGCATTTTCTCCTGAATATATTCAGGAGAAAACGCATACGCCCTTTTTGGCCAAGCAAGCAAGCGGGCAATGCAAAACTTCACTACAAAGAAGTATCACTTCCCACCGGTCAAAAGGGACATCCACAAAATGTGTAAAAACCAGAAAGGCAAGACAGGCCCTGGAGAACTGGGAGCCTTGTTATGCTGATGGGCGGGATGTAAATTGCCAACTGCCTCACTGGAGGAGTGCATTGTGTTCCCTAAAACAAGTAAACAACAGAGCTACAGAGCCAAGGCCACTTCCAGTCTAGGGAATATACCTTGGGAAAACTGAAAATCAATAAGAAAGAGCCACCTCCAAATTTAGGGCTGCACTGACTACAAGAACCTCAACTTGGGTACACCTTAAATATCCCAGGAAATATAAAAATGGTTCAAAACATTGTGGTACTTACGTACGATGGAATATCCCTCAGCCATGAAATCAATGTCATAAGACCAGTAGCAGCAAAGTGAGTGGATTCAGGTACGAAGATTCTAAGTGAAATAAGTCACACAGAAAAAGAAACTTATCATAAGATATCACTTATGAAGATCCTGTAAACATGGCTACACGTGAACTGAGTTAGGAAAGAGAACAGAGTCTCACATTTAGAAAACACTCTTATGCCTGCATAAAGGGGAAGGAGAGGTGGGGTGATGCATAAAACCAGAGTTTGATATAAGCACAGGGACCGTTTCAAAAACCAACTTTGGAATAGACAAGACCTACACCTTCCTCAGTGAAAGAGACTCAAAACCCCATATTTCCCACAGAGGAATATATCTGACTAGTAAGAATCTTAAAACCTATGTATTGATATGTCTCCATAAGGGAATCAAGTGTGTCTAGAGTGGCATAAACATGGCAGCGAGAATAAGCTCAAACCCACTATAAAAAGGAATTTCAAAAGCAAAACCAAAAAACAGGGAAATTCTTTACAATTCCTTCAGGGTGTCTGAGGAAACCTGGAAAGACCCTATCTACAATGAGAGCTGGATGTGGCATAAGGCTGGACACTTGGGACTGAGAGGATTGGTGAGATTGGGTGAGCAAATGCAGACCCTTTCAAGCAATAATGCATGGCCCCCATTCCATGGGTCCCAACTCTCCAGGTTCAAGGGAATATTACTACAGCTATAACATGTACAGGAAACCTAGAGAATGGACACACTGTGAATACGAAAGGTTTCTAAAACTCAACGAATAGTCCCTCTCCTGGTGCTCCAGTTTGACTTTCCAACTGCCTTACTATCAATCTCCCAACTTGGAGAGACAGGCCCTTTAACCTCCTGGTTTGCACAGGTTCCCAATTTGGCAGAGGATGGAAGGGACGAGGGAGAACCCATGAGAGAGTAGCTGTTAGGCATTTGGACGGGCACATGTCACTCTAATTTCCCGGCAGGAAGAAGAATTAACCAAAGTCTCAGCCACCCACCGGGAACCAGTATAGGACATGATCCAAAATTTTGGACTTGCGTTCAGCTCACAAAAAACGAGTTGAGAAATGGAGCTCAGGGGCACAGCAATTCACAAACTGGCAGAGTGATAAAGGACAACTATCGTCCAAAAATCTGTTGAGGGAAGTCAACGAGGCGGACTTGAAAGCGAGGCAAAATAGCAGGAAACAGATTTCAAGAGGTACCTTGGAATCACCTGTAAAGCACAGGAAGAGGGGCACAACTTGGACAATGGTGCACTTGGCCAAAAAGGGCGTATGCGTTTTCTCCTGAATATATTCAGGAGAAAACGCATACGCCCTTTTTGGCCAAGCAAGCAAGCGGGCAATGCAAATCTTCACTACAAAGTAGTATCACTTCCCACCGGTCAAAAGGGACATCCACAAAATGTGTAAAAACCAGAAAGGCAAGACAGGCCCTGGAGAACTGGGAGCCTTGTTATGCTGATGGGCGGGATGTAAATTGCCAACTGCCTCACTGGAGGAGTGAATTGTGTTCCCTAAAACAAGTAAACAACAGAGCTACAGAGCCAAGGCCACTTCCAGTATAGGGAATATACCTTGGGAAAACTGAAAATCAATAAGAAAGAGCCACCTCCAAATTTAGGGCTGCACTGACTACAAGAACCTCAACTTGGGTACACCTTAAATATCCCAGGAAATATAAAAATGGTTCAAAACATTGTGGTACTTACGTACGATGGAATATCCCTCAGCCATGAAATCAATGTCATAAGACCAGTAGCAGCAAAGTGAGTGGATTCAGGTACGAAGATTCTAAGTGAAATAAGTCACACAGAAAAAGAAACTTATCATAAGATATCACTTATGAAGATCCTGTAAACATGGCTACACGTGAACTGAGTTAGGAAAGAGAACAGAGTCTCACATTTAGAAAACACTCTTATGCCTGCATAAAGGGGAAGGAGAGGTGGGGTGATGCATAAAACCAGAGTTTGATATAAGCACAAGGACCGTTTCAAAAACCAACTTTGGAATAGACAAGACCTACACCTTCCTCAGTGAAAGAGACTCAAAACCCCATATTTCCCACAGAGGAATATATCTGACTAGTAAGAATCTTAAAACCTATGTATTGATATGTCTCCATAAGGGAATCAAGTGTGTCTAGAGTGGCATAAACATGGCAGCTAGAATCAGCTCAAACCCACTATAAAAAGGAATTTCAAAAGCAAAACCAAAAAACAGGGAAATTCTTTACAATTCCTTCAGGGTGTCTGAGGAAACCTGGAAAGACCCTATCTACAATGACAGCTGGATGTGGCATAAGGCTGGACACTTGGGACTGAGAGGATTGGTGAGATTGGGTGAGCAAATGCAGACCCTTTCAAGCAATAATGCATGGCCCCCATTCCATGGGTCCCAACTCTCCAGGTTCAAGGGAATATTACTACAGCTATAACATGTACAGGAAACCTAGAGAATGGACACACTGTGAATACGAAAGGTTTCTAAAACTCAATGAATAGTCCCTCTCCTGGTGCTCCAGTTTGACTTTCCAACTGCCTTACTATCAATCTCCCAACTTGGAGAGACAGGCCCTTTAACCTCCTGGTTTGCACAGGTTCCCAATTTGGCAGTGGATGGAAGGGACGAGGGAGAACCCATGAGAGAGTAGCTGTTAGGCATTTGGACGGGCACATGTCACTCTAATTTCCCGGCAGGAAGAAGAATTAACCAAAGTCTCAGCCACCCACCGGGAACCAGTATAGGACATGATCCAAAATTTTGGACTTGCGTTCAGCTCACAAAAAACGAATTGAGAAATGGAGCTCAGGGGCACAGCAATTCACAAACTGGCAGAGTGATAAAGGACAACTATCGTCCAAAAATCTGTTGAGGGAAGTCAACGAGGCGGACTTGAAAGCGAGGCAAAATAGCAGGAAACAGATTTCAAGAGGTACCTTGGAATCACCTGTAAAGCACAGGAAGAGGGGCACAACTTGGACAATGGTGCACTTGGCCAAAAAGGGCGTATGCGTTTTCTCCTGAATATATTCAGGAGAAAACGCATACGCCCTTTTTGGCCAAGCAAGCAAGCGGGCAATGCAAATCTTCACTACAAAGAAGTATCACTTCCCACCGGTCAAAAGGGACATCCACAAAATGTGTAAAAACCAGAAAGGCAAGACAGGCCCTGGAGAACTGGGAGCCTTGTTATGCTGATGGGCGGGATGTAAATTGCCAACTGCCTCACTGGAGGAGTGCATTGTGTTCCCTAAAACAAGTAAACAACAGAGCTACAGAGCCAAGGCCACTTCCAGTCTAGCTAATATACCTTGGGAAAACTGAAAATCAATAAGAAAGAGCCACCTCCAAATTTAGGGCTGCACTGACTACAAGAACCTCAACTTGGGTACACCTTAAATATCCCAGGAAATATAAAAATGGTTCAAAACATTGTGGTACTTACGTACGATGGAATATCCCTCAGCCATGAAATCAATGTCATAAGACCAGTAGCAGCAAAGTGAGTGGATTCAGGTACGAAGATTCTAAGTGAAATAAGTCACACAGAAAAAGAAACTTATCATAAGATATCACTTATGAAGATCCTGTAAACATGGCTACACGTGAACTGAGTTAGGAAAGAGAACAGAGTCTCACATTTAGAAAACACTCTTATGCCTGCATAAAGGGGAAGGAGAGGTGGGGTGATGCATAAAACCAGAGTTTGATATAAGCACAGGGACCGTTTCAAAAACCAACTTTGGAATAGACAAGACCTACACCTTCCTCAGTGAAAGAGACTCAAAACCCCATATTTCCCACAGAGGAATATATCTGACTAGTAAGAATCTTAAAACCTATGTATTGATATGTCTCCATAAGTGAATCAAGTGTGTCTAGAGTGGCATAAACATGGCAGCGAGAATAAGCTCAAACCCACTATAAAAAGGAATTTCAAAAGCAAAACCAAAAAACAGGGAAATTCTTTACAATTCCTTCAGGGTGTCTGAGGAAACCTGGAAAGACCCTATCTACAATGACAGCTGGATGTGGCATAAGGCTGGACACTTGGGACTGAGAGGATTGGTGAGATTGGGTGAGCAAATGCAGACCCTTTCAAGCAATAATGCATGGCCCCCATTCCATGGGTCCCAACTCTCCATGTTCAAGGGAATATTACTACAGCTATAACATGTACAGGAAACCTAGAGAATGCACACACTGTGATTACGAAAGGTTTCTAAAACTCAACGAATAGTCCCTCTCCTGGTGCTCCAGTTTGACTTTCCAACTGCCTTACTATCAATCTCCCAACTTGGAGAGACAGGCCCTTTAACCTCCTGGTTTGCACAGGTTCCCAATTTGGCAGAGGATGGAAGGGACGAGGGAGAATCCATGAGAGAGTAGCTGTTAGGCATTTGGACGGGCACATGTCACTCTAATTTCCCGGCAGGAAGAAGAATTAACCAAAGTCTCAGCCACCCACCGGGAACCAGTATAGGACATGATCCAAAATTTTGGACTTGCGTTCAGCTCACAAAAAACGAGTTGAGAAATGGAGCTCAGGGGCACAGCAATTCACAAACTGGCAGAGTGATAAAGGACAACTATCGTCCAAAAATCTGTTGAGGGAAGTCAACGAGGCGGACTTGAAAGCAAGGCAAAATAGCAGGAAACAGATTTCAAGAGGTACCTTGGAATCACCTGTAAAGCACAGGAAGAGGGGCACAACTTGGACAATGGTGCACTTGGCCAAAAAGGGCGTATGCGTTTTCTCCTGAATATATTCAGGAGAAAACGCATACGCCCTTTTTGGCCAAGCAAGCAAGTGGGCAATGCAAATCTGCACTACAAAGAAGTATCATTTCCCACCGGTCAAAAGGGACATCCACAAAATGTGTAAAAACCAGAAAGGCAAGACAGGCCCTGGAGAACTGGGAGCCTTGTTATGCTGATGGGTGGGATGTAAATTGCCAACTGCCTCACTGGAGGAGTGCATTGTGTTCCCTAAAACAAGTAAACAACAGAGCTACAGAGCCAAGGCCACTTCCAGTCTAGGGAATATACCTTGGGAAAACTGAAAATCAATAAGACAGAGCCACCCCAAAATTTAGGGCTGCACTGACTACAAGAACCTCAACATGGGTACACCTTAAATATCCTAGGAAATATAAAATTGGTTCAAAAAATTGTGGTACTTACGTACGATGGAATATCCCTCAGCCATGAAATCAATGTCATAAGACCAGTTGCACCAAAATGAGTGGATTCAGGTACGATGATTCTAAGTGAAATATGTCACACAGAAAATGAAAATTATCATAAGATATCACTTATGAAGATCCTGTAAACATGGCTACACGTGAACTGAGTTAGGAAAGAGAACAGAGTCTCACATTTAGAAAACACTCTTATGCCTGCATAAAGGGGAAGGAGAGGTGGGGTGATGCATAAAACCAGAGTTTGATATAAGCACAGGGACCGTTCCAAAAACCAACTTTGGAATAGACAAGACCTACACCTTCCTCAGTGAAAGAGACTCAAAACCCCATATTTCCCGCAGAGGAATATATCTGACTAGTAAGAATCTTAAAACCTATGTATTGATATGACTCCATAAGGGAATCAAGTGTGTCTAGAGTGGCATAAACATGGCAGCGAGAATCAGCTCAAACCCACTATAAAAAGGAATTTCAAAAGCAAAACCAAAAAACAGGGAAATTCTTTACAATTCCTTCAGGGTGTCTGAGGAAACCTGGAAAGACCCTATCTACAATGACAGCTGGATGTGGCATAAGGCTGGACACTTGGGACTGAGAAAATTGGTGAGATTGGGTGAGCAAAGGCAGTCCCTTTGAAGCAATAATGCATGCCACCTCTTCCATGGGTCCCAACTCTTCATGTTGAAGGGAATATTACTACAGCTATAACATGTACGTGAAACCTAGAGAATAGACACACTGTGATTATGAAAGGTTTCTAAAACTCAACGAATAGTCCCTCTACAGCTGCTCTGGTTTGACTTTCCAACTGCTTTACTATCAATCAACCAACTAGGAGAGACAGCCCCTTTAACCTCCTGGTTCGCACAGGTTGTCAATTTGGCAGAGGATGAAAGGGAAGAGGAAGAAACAATGAGAGAGTAGCTGTTAGGCATTTGGACAGGCACATTTCATACTAATTTCCCGGCAGGAAGAAGAATTAACCAAAGTCTCCGCCACCCACCGGGAACCAGTATAGATCCTGAACCAAAATTTTGGAATTGCGTTCAGCTCACAAAAATCGAGTTGTAAAATGGAGCTCAGGGGCACAGCAATTCACAAACTGGCAGAGTAATACAGGACATCTATCGTCCATAAATCTGTTGAGGGAAGGAAACGAGGCGGACTTGAAAGCGATGCCAAATAGCAGGAAACAGATTTCAAGAGGTACGTTGGAATCGCCTTTAAAGCACAGGAAGAGAGGCACAACTTTGAAACTGATGCAATTGGAGAAAAAGGGCGTATGCGTTTTCTCCTGAATATATTCAGGAGAAAACACATACGCCCTTTTTGGCCAAGCAAGCAAGCGGGCAATGCAAATTTGCACTACAAAGAAGTGTCACTTCCCACCGGTCAAAAGGGACATCCACAAAATGTGTAAAAACCAGAAAGGCATGACAGGGCCTGGAGAACAGGGAGCCTTTTTATGCTGATGATCCGGATGTAAATTGCCAACTGCCTCTCTGGAGGAGTGCACTGTGTTCCCTAAAACAAGTAAACAACAGAGCTACAGAGCCAAGGGCACTTTCAGTCTAGGGAATATATCTTGGGAAAACTGAAAATCAATAAGACAGAGTCACCCCAAAATTTAGGGCTGCACTGCTTACAAGAACCTCAACTTGGGTACACCTTAAATATCCCAGGAAATATAAAATGGATTCAAAAAATTGTGGTACATACGAAAGATGTAATATCCCTCATCCATGAAATCAATGTCATAAGACCAGTAGCAGCAAAATGAGTCGATTCAGGTACGATGATTCTAAGTGAAATAAGTCACACAGAAAAAGAAACTTATCATAAGATATGACTTTTGGAGATCCTGTAAACATGGCTACATATGAACTGAGTTAGGAAAGAGAACAGTGTCTCACATTTAGAAAAAAACTCGTATGCATGTTTAAGGGAGAAAGAGAGGTGGGTAATGCATAAAACCAGAGTTTGATATAATCACAGGGACCGTTCCAAAAACTTACTATGGAATAGATAAGACCTACACCTTCCTCAGTGAAAGGGACTCAAAACCACATATTTCCCGCATAGGAATAGATCTGACTAGTAAGAATCTTAAAACCTATGTATTGATATGTCTCCATAAGGTTATCAAGTGTGTCTTGACTGGCATAAACATGGCAGCGAGAATCAGCTCAAACCCACTATAAAAAGGAATTTCAAAAACAAAACAAAAAAACAGGGAAAGTCTTTACAATTCCTTCAGGGTCTCTGATGAAACGTGGAATGAACCTATCTACAATGACAGCTGGATATGGCATAAGGCTGGACACTTGGGACTGAGAGGATTGGTGAGATTGGGTGAGCAAATGCATACCCATTAAAGCAAGAATGCGTGGCCCCCATTCCATGGGTCCCAACTCTCGAGGTTGAAGGGAATATTAATACAGCAAGAACTGGTACAGGAAACCTAGAGAATGGACACACTGTGAATACGAAATGTTTCTAAATCTCAATGAATAGTCCCTCTCCTGGTGCTCTGGTTTGACTTTCCAACTGCTTTACTATCAATCTCCAAACTTGGAGACACAGCGCCATTTACCTCCTGGTTCGAATAGGTTGCCAATTTGGCAGAGGATGAAAGGGAAGAGGGAGAACCAATGAGAGAGTAGCTGTTAGGCATTTGGACGGGCAGGTGTCACTCTAATATACCGGTAGGAAGAAGAATTAACCAAAGTCTCAGCCACCCACCGGGAACCAGTATAGGTCCTGAACCAAAATTTTGGACTTGCGTTCAGCTCACTAAAAAC
Organism: Mesoplodon densirostris; assembly: GCF_025265405.1. Taxonomy (NCBI): domain Eukaryota; kingdom Metazoa; phylum Chordata; class Mammalia; order Artiodactyla; family Ziphiidae; genus Mesoplodon; species Mesoplodon densirostris. The sequence continues at coordinate 1,790,726 of NW_026778200.1, read as the reverse complement.
GAGTTGAGAAATGGAGCTCAGGGGCACAGCAATTCACAAACTGGCAGAGTGATAAAGGACAACTATCGTCCAAAAATCTGTTGAGGGAAGTCAACGAGGCGGACTTGAAAGCGAGGCAAAATAGCAGGAAACAGATTTCAAGAGGTACGTTGGAATCGCCTGTAAAGCACAGGAAGAGGGGCACAACTTGGACAATGGTGCACTTGGCCAAAAAGGGCGTATGCGTTTTCTCCTGAATATATTCAGGAGAAAACGCATACGCCCTTTTTGGCCAAGCAAGCAAGCGGGCAATGCAAATCTGCACTACAAAGAAGTATCACTTCCCACCGGTCAAAAGGGACATCCACAAAATGTGTAAAAACCAGAAAGGCAAGACAGGCCCTGGAGAACAGGGAGCCTTGTTATGCTGATGGGCGGGATGTAAATTGCCAACTGCCTCACTGGAGGAGTGCATTGTGTTCCCTAAAACAAGTAAACAACAGAGCTACAGAGCCAAGGCCACTTCCAGTCTAGGGAATATACCTTGGGAAAACTGAAAATCAATAAGAAAGAGCCACCTCCAAATTTAGGGCTGCACTGACTACAAGAACCTCAACTTGGGTACACCTTAAATATCCCAGGAAATATAAAAATGGTTCAAAACATTGTGGTACTTACGTACGATGGAATATCCCTCAGCCATGAAATCAATGTCATAAGACCAGTAGCAGCAAAGTGAGTGGATTCAGGTACGAAGATTCTAAGTGAAATAAGTCACACAGAAAAAGAAACTTATCATAAGATATCACTTATGAAGATCCTGTAAACATGGCTACACGTGAACTGAGTTAGGAAAGAGAACAGAGTCTCACATTTAGAAAACACTCTTATGCCTGCATAAAGGGGAAGGAGAGGTGGGGTGATGCATAAAACCAGAGTTTGATATAAGCACAGGGACCGTTTCAAAAACCAACTTTGGAATAGACAAGACCTACACCTTCCTCAGTGAAAGAGACTCAAAACCCCATATTTCCCACAGAGGAATATATCTGACTAGTAAGAATCTTAAAACCTATGTATTGATATGTCTCCATAAGGGAATCAAGTGTGTCTAGAGTGGCATAAACATGGCAGCGAGAATAAGCTCAAACCCACTATAAAAAGGAATTTCAAAAGCAAAACCAAAAAACAGGGAAATTCTTTACAATTCCTTCAGGGTGTCTGAGGAAACCTGGAAAGACCCTATCTACAATGACAGCTGGATGTGGCATAAGGCTGGACACTTGGGACTGAGAGGATTGGTGAGATTGGGTGAGCAAATGCAGACCCTTTCAAGCAATAATGCATGGCCCCCATTCCATGGGTCCCAACTCTCCAGGTTCAAGGGAATATTACTACAGCTATAACATGTACAGGAAACCTAGAGAATGGACACACTGTGAATACGAAAGGTTTCTAAAACTCAACGAATAGTCCCTCTCCTGGTGCTCCAGTTTGACTTTCCAACTGCCTTACTATCAATCTCCCAACTTGGAGAGACAGGCCCTTTAACCTCCTGGTTTGCACAGGTTCCCAATTTGGCAGAGGATGGAAGGGACGAGGGAGAACCCATGAGAGAGTAGCTGTTAGGCATTTGGACGGGCACATGTCACTCTAATTTCCCGGCAGGAAGAAGAATTAACCAAAGTCTCAGCCACCCACCGGGAACCAGTATAGGACATGATCCAAAATTTTGGACTTGCGTTCAGCTCCCAAAAAACGAGTTGAGAAATGGAGCTCAGGGGCACAGCAATTCACAAACTGGCAGAGTGATAAAGGACAACTATCGTCCAAAAATCTGTTGAGGGAAGTCAACGAGGCGGACTTGAAAGCGAGGCAAAATAGCAGGAAACAGATTTCAAGAGGTACCTTGGAATCACCTGTAAAGCACAGGAAGAGGGGCACAACTTGGACAATGGTGCACTTGGCCAAAAAGGGCGTATGCGTTTTCTCCTGAATATATTCAGGAGAAAACGCATACGCCCTTTTTGGCCAAGCAAGCAAGCGGGCAATGCAAATCTTCACTACAAAGAAGTATCACTTCCCACCGGTCAAAAGGGACATCCACAAAATGTGTAAAAACCAGAAAGGCAAGACAGGCCCTGGAGAACTGGGAGCCTTGTTATGCTGATGGGCGGGATGTAAATTGCCAACTGCCTCACTGGAGGAGTGCATTGTGTTCCCTAAAACAAGTAAACAACAGAGCTACAGAGCCAAGGCCACTTCCAGTCTAGGGAATATACCTTGGGAAAACTGAAAATCAATAAGAAAGAGCCACCTCCAAATTTAGGGCTGCACTGACTACAAGAACCTCAACTTGGGTACACCTTAAATATCCCAGGAAATATAAAAATGGTTCAAAATATTGTGGTACTTACGTACGATGGAATATCCCTCAGCCATGAAATCAATGTCATAAGACCAGTAGCAGCAAAGTGAGTGGATTCAGGTACGAAGATTCTAAGTGAAATAAGTCACACAGAAAAAGAAACTTATCATAAGATATCACTTATGAAGATCCTGTAAACATGGCTACACGTGAACTGAGTTAGGAAAGAGAACAGAGTCTCACATTTAGAAAACACTCTTATGCCTGCATAAAGGGGAAGGAGAGGTGGGGTGATGCATAAAACCAGAGTTTGATATAAGCACAGGGACCGTTTCAAAAACCAACTTTGGAATAGACAAGACCTACACCTTCCTCAGTGAAAGAGACTCAAAACCCCATATTTCCCACAGAGGAATATATCTGACTAGTAAGAATCTTAAAACCTATGTATTGATATGTCTCCATAAGGGAATCAAGTGTGTCTAGAGTGGCATAAACATGGCAGCGAGAATCAGCTCAAACCCACTATAAAAAGGAATTTCAAAAGCAAAACCAAAAAACAGGGAAATTCTTTACAATTCCTTCAGGGTGTCTGAGGAAACCTGGAAAGACCCTATCTACAATGACAGCTGGATGTGGCATAAGGCTGGACACTTGGGACTGAGAGGATTGGTGAGATTGGGTGAGCAAATGCAGACCCTTTCAAGCAATAATGCATGGCCCCCATTCCATGGGTCCCAACTCTCCAGGTTCAAGGGAATATTACTACAGCTATAACATGTACAGGAAACCTAGAGAATGGACACACTGTGAATACGAAAGGTTTCTAAAACTCAACGAATAGTCCCTCTCCTGGTGCTCCAGTTTGACTTTCCAACTGCCTTACTATCAATCTCCCAACTTGGAGAGACAGGCCCTTTAACCTCCTGGTTTGCACAGGTTCCCAATTTGGCAGAGGATGGAAGGGACGAGGGAGAACCCATGAGAGAGTAGCTGTTAGGCATTTGGACGGGCACATGTCACTCTAATTTCCCGGCAGGAAGAAGAATTAACCAAAGTCTCAGCCACCCACCGGGAACCAGTATAGGACATGATCCAAAATTTTGGACTTGCGTTCAGCTCACAAAAAACGAGTTGAGAAATGGAGCTCAGGGGCACAGCAATTCACAAACTGGCAGAGTGATAAAGGACAACTATCGTCCAAAAATCTGTTGAGGGAAGTCAACGAGGCGGACTTGAAAGCGAGGCAAAATAGCAGGAAACAGATTTCAAGAGGTACGTTGGAATCGCCTGTAAAGCACAGGAAGAGGGGCACAACTTGGACAATGGTGCACTTGGCCAAAAAGGGCGTATGCGTTTTCTCCTGAATATATTCAGGAGAAAACGCATACGCCCTTTTTGGCCAAGCAAGCAAGCGGGCAATGCAAATCTGCACTACAAAGAAGTATCACTTCCCACCGGTCAAAAGGGACATCCACAAAATGTGTAAAAACCAGAAAGGCAAGACAGGCCCTGGAGAACTGGGAGCCTTGTTATGCTGATGGGCGGGATGTAAATTGCCAACTGCCTCACTGGAGGAGTGCATTGTGTTCCCTAAAACAAGTAAACAACAGAGCTACAGAGCCAAGGCCACTTCCAGTCTAGGGAATATACCTTGGGAAAACTGAAAATCAATAAGAAAGAGCCACCTCCAAATTTAGGGCTGCACTGACTACAAGAACCTCAACTTGGGTACACCTTAAATATCCCAGGAAATATAAAAATGGTTCAAAACATTGTGGTACTTACGTACGATGGAATATCCCTCAGCCATGAAATCAATGTCATAAGACCAGTAGCAGCAAAGTGAGTGGATTCAGGTACGAAGATTCTAAGTGAAATAAGTCACACAGAAAAAGAAACTTATCATAAGATATCACTTATGAAGATCCTGTAAACATGGCTACACGTGAACTGAGTTAGGAAAGAGAACAGAGTCTCACATTTAGAAAACACTCTTATGCCTGCATAAAGGGGAAGGAGAGGTGGGGTGATGCATAAAACCAGAGTTTGATATAAGCACAAGGACCGTTTCAAAAACCAACTTTGGAATAGACAAGACCTACACCTTCCTCAGTGAAAGAGACTCAAAACCCCATATTTCCCACAGAGGAATATATCTGACTAGTAAGAATCTTAAAACCTATGTATTGATATGTCTCCATAAGGGAATCAAGTGTGTCTAGAGTGGCATAAACATGGCAGCGAGAATCAGCTCAAACCCACTATAAAAAGGAATTTCAAAAGCAAAACCAAAAAACAGGGAAATTCTTTACAATTCCTTCAGGGTGTCTGAGGAAACCTGGAAAGACCCTATCTACAATGACAGCTGGATGTGGCATAAGGCTGGACACTTGGGACTGAGAGGATTGGTGAGATTGGGTGAGCAAATGCAGACCCTTTCAAGCAATAATGCATGGCCCCCATTCCATGGGTCCCAACTCTCCATGTTCAAGGGAATATTACTACAGCTATAACATGTACAGGAAACCTAGAGAATGGACACACTGTGATTACGAAAGGTTTCTAAAACTCAACGAATAGTCCCTCTCCTGGTGCTCCAGTTTGACTTTCCAACTGCCTTACTATCAATCTCCCAACTTGGAGAGACAGGCCCTTTAACCTCCTGGTTTGCACAGGTTCCCAATTTGGCAGAGGATGGAAGGGACGAGGGAGAATCCATGAGAGAGTAGCTGTTAGGCATTTGGACGGGCACATGTCACTCTAATTTCCCGGCAGGAAGAAGAATTAACCAAAGTCTCAGCCACCCACCGGGAACCAGTATAGGACATGATCCAAAATTTTGGACTTGCGTTCAGCTCACAAAAAACGAGTTGAGAAATGGAGCTCAGGGGCACAGCAATTCACAAACTGGCAGAGTGATAAAGGACAACTATCGTCCAAAAATCTGTTGAGGGAAGTCAACGAGGCGGACTTGAAAGCGAGGCAAAATAGCAGGAAACAGATTTCAAGAGGTACCTTGGAATCACCTGTAAAGCACAGGAAGAGGGGCACAACTTGGACAATGGTGCACTTGGCCAAAAAGGGCGTATGCGTTTTCTCCTGAATATATTCAGGAGAAAACGCATACGCCCTTTTTGGCCAAGCAAGCAAGCGGGCAATGCAAATCTGCACTACAAAGAAGTATCATTTCCCACCGGTCAAAAGGGACATCCACAAAATGTGTAAAAACCAGAAAGGCAAGACAGGCCCTGGAGAACTGGGAGCCTTGTTATGCTGATGGGTGGGATGTAAATTGCCAACTGCCTCACTGGAGGAGTGCATTGTGTTCCCTAAAACAAGTAAACAACAGAGCTACAGAGCCAAGGCCACTTCCAGTCTAGGGAATATACCTTGGGAAAACTGAAAATCAATAAGAAAGAGCCACCTCCAAATTTAGGGCTGCACTGACTACAAGAACCTCAACTTGGGTACACCTTAAATATCCCAGGAAATATAAAAATGGTTCAAAACATTGTGGTACTTACGTACGATGGAATATCCCTCAGCCATGAAATCAATGTCATAAGACCAGTAGCAGCAAAGTGAGTGGATTCAGGTATGATGATTCTAAGTGAAATAAGTCACAAAGAAAAAGAAACTTATCATAAGATATCACTTATGAAGATCCTGTAAACATGGCTACACGTGAACTGAGTTAGGAAAGAGAACAGAGTCTCACATTTAGAAAACACTCTTATGCCTGCATAAAGGGGAAGGAGAGGTGGGGTGATGCATAAAACCAGAGTTTGATATAAGCACAGGGACCGTTTCAAAAACCAACTTTGGAATAGACAAGACCTACACCTTCCTCAGTGAAAGAGACTCAAAACCCCATATTTCCCACAGAGGAATATATCTGACTAGTAAGAATCTTAAAACCTATGTATTGATATGTCTCCATAAGGGAATCAAGTGTGTCTAGAGTGGCATAAACATGGCAGCGAGAATCAGCTCAAACCCACTATAAAAAGGAATTTCAAAAGCAAAACCAAAAAACAGGGAAATTCTTTACAATTCCTTCAGGGTGTCTGAGGAAACCTGGAAAGACCCTATCTACAATGACAGCTGGATGTGGCATAAGGCTGGACACTTGGGACTGAGAGGATTGGTGAGATTGGGTGAGCAAATGCAGACCCTTTCAAGCAATAATGCATGGCCCCCATTCCATGGGTCCCAACTCTCCAGGTTCAAGGGAATATTACTACAGCTATAACATGTACAGGAAACCAAGTGAATGGACACACTGTGAATACGAAAGGTTTCTAAAACTCAACGAATAGTCCCTCTCCTGGTGCTCCAGTTTGACTTTCCAACTGCCTTACTATCAATCTCCCAACTTGGAGAGACAGGCCCTTTAACCTCCTGGTTTGCACAGGTTCCCAATTTGGCAGAGGATGGAAGGGACGAGGGAGAACCCATGAGAGAGTAGCTGTTAGGCATTTGGACGGGCACATGTCACTCTAATTTCCCGGCAGGAAGAAGAATTAACCAAAGTCTCAGCCACCCACCGGGAACCAGTATAGGACATGATCCAAAATTTTGGACTTGCGTTCAGCTCACAAAAAACGAGTTGAGAAATGGAGCTCAGGGGCACAGCAATTCACAAACTGGCAGAGTGATAAAGGACAACAATCGTCCAAAAGTTTGTTGAGGGAAGTCAACGAGGCGGACTTGAAAGTGAGGCAAAATAGCAGGAAACAGATTTCAAGAGGTACCTTGGAATCGCCTGTAAAGCACAGGAAGAGGGGCACAACTTGGACAATGGTGCACTTGGCCAAAAAGGGCGTATGCGTTTTCTCCTGAATATATTCAGGAGAAAACGCATACGCCCTTTTTGGCCAAGCAAGCAAGCGGGCAATGCAAATCTGCACTACAAAGAAGTATCACACCAAACGGTCAAAAGGGACATCCACCAAATGTGTAAAAACCTGAAAGGCAAGACATGCCCTGGAGAACACGGAGCCATGTTATGCTGATGGGCGGGATGTAAATTGCCAACTGCCTCTCTGGCGGAGTGCATTGTGTTACCTAAAACAAGTAAACAACAGAGCTACCGAGCCAAGGGCGCTTCCTGTCTATGGAATATACCTTGGGAAAACTGAAAATCAATAAGACAGAGCCACCCCAAAATTTAGGGCTGCACGGCTTACAAGAACTTCAACTTGGGTACACCTTAAATATCCCAGGAAATATAAAATTGGTTCAAAATATTGTGGTACTTACGTACGATGGAATATCCCTCAGCCATGAAATCAATGTCATAAGACCAGTTGCACAAAATGAGTCGATTCAGGTATGATGATTCTAAGTGAAATAAGTCACACAGAAAAAGAAACCTATCATAAGATATCACTTATGAAGCTCCTTTAAACATGGCTACACATGAACTGAGTTAGGAAAGAGAACAGAGTCTCACATTTAGAAAACACTCTTATGCCTTCTTAAAGGGGAATGAGAGGTGGGGTGATGAATAAAACCAGAGTTTGATATAAGCTCAGGCCACGTTCCAAAAACCAACTATTGAATAGACAAGACCTACACCTTCCTCAGTGAAAGGGAATCAAAACCCCATATTTCCTGCAGAGGAATATATTTCACTTGTAAGAATATTAAAACCAATGTACTGATATATCTGCATAAGGGAATCAAGTGTGTCTAGAGTGGCATAAACATGGCAGCGAGAATCAGCTCAAACCCACTATAAAAAGTAATTTCAAAAACAAAAGAAAAAAACAGGGAAATTCTTTATAATTCCCTCAGGGTCTCTGATGAAACCTGTAATGACTCTATCTCCAATGACAGCTGGATGTGGCATAAGGCTGGACACTTGGGACTGAGAGGACTGGTGAGATTGGGTGAGCAAAAGCAGACCCTTTAAAGCAATAATGCATGGACCCATTCCATGGGTCCCAACTCTTCAGATTGAAGTGAATATTACGACAGCTATAACATGTACGGGAAACCTAGAGAATGGACACACTGGGAATACGAAAGGTTACTAAAACTCAATGAATTGTCCCTCTCCTGGTGCTCTGGTTTGACTTTCCAACTGATTTACTATCAATTTTCCAACATGGAGAGACAGCCCCTTTTACCTCCTGGATTGCACAGGTTGCCAATTTTGCTGAGGAGGAATGGGAAGAGGGAGATCCAATGAGAGAGTAGCTGTTAGGCATTTGGACGGGCACATGTCACTCTAATTTCCCGGCAGGAAGAAGAATTAACCAAAATCTCTCCCACCCACCGGGAACCAGTATAATCCTGAACCAAAATTTTGGACTTGCGTTCAGCTCACAAAAAACGAGTTGAAAAATGGAGCTCAGGGGCACAGCAATTCACAAACTGGCAGAGTAATAAAGGACAACTATCGTCCAAAAATCTGTTGAGGGAAGGCAACGAGGCGGACTTGAATGTGAGGCAGAATGGCAGGAAACAGATTTCAAGAGGTACGTTGGAATCACCTTTAAAGCACAGGAAGAGGGGCACAACTTGGACAATGATGCACTTGGCCAAAAAGGGCGTATGCGTTTTCTCCTGAATATATTCAGGAGAAAACGCATACGCCCTTTTTGGCCAAGCAAGCAAGCGGGCAATGCAAATCTGCACTACAAAGAAGTATCACTTCCCAACGGTCAAAAGGGACATCCACAAAATGTGTAAAAACCTGAAATGCAAGACAGACCCTGGAGAACAAGGAGCCTTGTTATGCTGATGGGCGGGATGTAAATTGCCAACTGCCTCTCTGGAAGAGTGCATTGTGTTCCCTAAAACAAGTAAACAACAGAGCTACAGAGCCAAGGGCGCTTCCAGTCTAGGGAATATACCTTGGGAAAACTGAAAATCAATAAGACAGAGCCTCCCCAAAATTTAGGGCTGCACTGCTTACAAGAACCTCAACATGGGTACACCTTAAATATCCTAGGAAATATAAAATTGGTTCAAAAAATTGTGGTACTTACGTACGATGGAATATCCCTCAGCCATGAAATCAATGTCATAAGACCAGTTGCACCAAAATGAGTGGATTCAGGTACGATGATTCTAAGTGAAATATGTCACACAGAAAATGAAAATTATCATAAGATATCACTTATGAAGATCCTGTAAACATGGCTACACGTGAACTGAGTTAGGAAAGAGAACAGAGTCTCACATTTAGAAAACACTCTTATGCCTGCATAAAGGGGAAGGAGAGGTGGGGTGATGCATAAAACCAGAGTTTGATATAAGCACAGGGACCGTTCCAAAAACCAACTTTGGAATAGACAAGACCTACACCTTCCTCAGTGAAAGAGACTCAAAACCCCATATTTCCCGCAGAGGAATATATCTGACTAGTAAGAATCTTAAAACCTATGTATTGATATGACTCCATAAGGGAATCAAGTGTGTCTAGAGTGGCATAAACATGGCAGCGAGAATCAGCTCAAACCCACTATAAAAAGGAATTTCAAAAGCAATACCAAAAAACAGGGAAATTCTTTACAATTCCTTCAGGGTGTCTGAGGAAACCTGGAAAGACCCTATCTACAATGACAGCTGGATGTGGCATAAGGCTGGACACTTGGGACTGAGAAAATTGGTGAGATTGGGTGAGCAAAGGCAGTCCCTTTGAAGCAATAATGCATGCCACCTCTTCCATGGGTCCCAACTCTTCATGTTGAAGGGAATATTACTACAGCTATAACATGTACGTGAAACCTAGAGAATAGACACACTGTGATTATGAAAGGTTTCTAAAACTCAACGAATAGTCCCTCTACAGCTGCTCTGGTTTGACTTTCCAACTGCTTTACTATCAATCAACCAACTAGATGAGACAGCCCCTTTAACCTCCTGGTTCGCACAGGTTGTCAATTTGGCAGAGGATGAAAGGGAAGAGGAAGAAACAATGAGAGAGTAGCTGTTAGGCATTTGGACAGGCACATTTCATACTAATTTCCCGGCAGGAAGAAGAATTAACCAAAGTCTCCGCCACCCACCGGGAACCAGTATAGATCCTGAACCAAAATTTTGGAATTGCGTTCAGCTCACAAAAATCGAGTTGTAAAATGGAGCTCAGGGGCACAGCAATTCACAAACTGGCAGAGTAATACAGGACATCTATCGTCCATAAATCTGTTGAGGGAAGGAAACGAGGCGGACTTGAAAGCGATGCCGAATAGCAGGAAACAGATTTCAAGAGGTACGTTGGAATCGCCTTTAAAGCACAGGAAGAGAGGCACAACTTTGAAACTGATGCAATTGGAGAAAAAGGGCGTATGCGTTTTCTCCTGAATATATTCAGGAGAAAACACATACGCCCTTTTTGGCCAAGCAAGCAAGCGGGCAATGCAAATTTGCACTACAAAGAAGTGTCACTTCCCACCGGTCAAAAGGGACATCCACAAAATGTGTAAAAACCAGAAAGGCATGACAGGGCCTGGAGAACAGGGAGCCTTTTTATGCTGATGATCCGGATGTAAATTGCCAACTGCCTCTCTGGAGGAGTGCACTGTGTTCCCTAAAACAAGTAAACAACAGAGCTACAGAGCCAAGGGCACTTTCAGTCTAGGGAATATATCTTGGGAAAACTGAAAATCAATAAGACAGAGTCACCCCAAAATTTAGGGCTGCACTGCTTACAAGAACCTCAACTTGGGTACACCTTAAATATCCCAGGAAATATAAAATGGATTCAAAAAATTGTGGTACATACGAAAGATGTAATATCCCTCATCCATGAAATCAATGTCATAAGACCAGTAGCAGCAAAATGAGTCGATTCAGGTACGATGATTCTAAGTGAAATAAGTCACACAGAAAAAGAAACTTATCATAAGATATGACTTTTGGAGATCCTGTAAACATGGCTACATATGAACTGAGTTAGGAAAGAGAACAGTGTCTCACATTTAGAAAAAAACTCGTATGCATGTTTAAGGGAGAAAGAGAGGTGGGTAATGCATAAAACCAGAGTTTGATATAATCACAGGGACCGTTCCAAAAACTTACTATGGAATAGATAAGACCTACACCTTCCTCAGTGAAAGGGACTCAAAACCACATATTTCCCGCATAGGAATAGATCTGACTAGTAAGAATCTTAAAACCTATGTATTGATATGTCTCCATAAGGTTATCAAGTGTGTCTTGACTGGCATAAACATGGCAGCGAGAATCAGCTCAAACCCACTATAAAAAGGAATTTCAAAAACAAAACAAAAAAACAGGGAAAGTCTTTACAATTCCTTCAGGGTCTCTGATGAAACGTGGAATGAACCTATCTACAATGACAGCTGGATATGGCATAAGGCTGGACACTTGGGACTGAGAGGATTGGTGAGATTGGGTGAGCAAATGCAGACCCATTAAAGCAAGAATGCGTGGCCCCCATTCCATGGGTCCCAACTCTCGAGGTTGAAGGGAATATTAATACAGCAAGAACTGGTACAGGAAACCTAGAGAATGGACACACTGTGAATACGAAATGTTTCTAAATCTCAATGAATAGTCCCTCTCCTGGTGCTCTGGTTTGACTTTCCAACTGCTTTACTATCAATCTCCAAACTTGGAGACACAGCGCCATTTACCTCCTGGTTCGAATAGGTTGCCAATTTGGCAGAGGATGAAAGGGAAGAGGGAGAACCAATGAGAGAGTAGCTGTTAGGCATTTGGACGGGCACGTGTCACTCTAATATACCGGTTGGAAGAAGAATTAACCAAAGTCTCAGCCACCCACCGGGAACCAGTATAGGTCCTGAACCAAAATTTTGGACTTGCGTTCAGCTCACTAAAAACGAGTTGAGAAATGGAGCTCAGGGGCACAGCAATTCACAAACTGGCAGAGTGATAAAGGACAACTATCGTCCAAAAATCTGTTGAGGGAAGTCAACGAGGCGGACTTGAAAGCGAGGCAAAATAGCTGGAAACAGATTTCAAGAGGTACGTTGGAATCGCCTGTAAAGCACAGGAAGAGGGGCACAACTTGGACAATGGTGCACTTGGCCAAAAAGGGCGTATGCGTTTTCTCCTGAATATATTCAGGAGAAAACGCATACGCCCTTTTTGGCCAAGCAAGTAAGCGGGCAATGCAAATCTGCACTACAAAGAAGTATCACTTCCCACCGGTCAAAAGGGACATCCACAAAATGTGTAAAAACCAGAAAGGCAAGACAGGCCCTGGAGAACAGGGAGCCTTGTTATGCTGATGGGCGGGATGTAAATTGCCAACTGCCTCACTGGAGGAGTGCATTGTGTTCCCTAAAACAAGTAAACAACAGAGCTACAGAGCCAAGGCCACTTCCAGTCTAGGGAATATACCTGGGGAAAACTGAAAATCAATAAGAAAGAGCCACCTCCAAATTTAGGGCTGCACTGGCTACAAGAACCACAACTTGGGTACACCTGAAATATCCCAGGAAATATAAAAATGGTTCAAAACATTGTGGTACTTACGTACGATGGAATATTCCTCAGTCATGAAATCAATGTCATAAGAGCAGTAGCAGCAAAGTGAGTGGATTCAGGTATGATGATTCTAAGTGAAATAAGTCACACAGAAAAAGAAACTTATCATAAGATATCACTTATGATGAACCTGTAAACATGGCTACACGTGAACTGAGTTAGGAAAGAGAACAGAGTCTCACATTTAGAAAACACTCTTATGCCTGCATAAAGGGGATGGAGAGGTGGGGTGATGCATAAAACCAGAGTTTGATATAAGCACAGGGTCCGTTCCATAAACCAACTTTGGAATAGACAAGACCGACACCTTCCTCAGTGAAAGAGACTCAAAACCCCATATTTCCCGCAGAGGAATATATCTGACTAGTAAGAATCTTAAAACCTATGTATTGATATGACTCCATAAGGGAATCAAGTGTGTCTAGAGTGGCATAAACATGGCAGCGAGAATCAGCTCAAACCCACTATAAAAAGGAATTTCAAAAGCAAAACCAAAAAACAGGGAAATTCTTTACAATTCCTTCAGGGTGTCTGAGGAAACCTGGAAAGACCCTATCTACAATGACAGCTGGATGTGGCATAAGGCTGGACACTTGGGACTGAGAGGATTGGTGAGATTGGGTGAGCAAATGCAGACCCTTTCAAGCAATAATGCATGGCCCCCATTCCATGGGTCCCAACTCTCCAGGTTGAAGGGAATATTACTACAGCTATAACATGTACAGGAAACCTAGAGAATGGACACACTGTGAATACGAAAGGTTTCTAAAACTCAACGAATAGTCCCTCTCCTGGTGCTCCAGTTTGACTTTCCAACTGCCTTACTATCAATCTCCCAACTTGGAGAGACAGGCCCTTTAACCTCCTGGTTTGCACAGGTTCCCAATTTGGCAGAGGATGGAAGGGAAGAGGGAGAACCCATGAGAGAGTAGCTGTTAGGCATTTGGACGGGCACATGTCACTCTAATTTCCCGGCAGGAAGAAGAATTAACCAAAGTCTCAGCCACCCACCGGGAACCAGTATAGGACATGATCCAAAATTTTGGACTTGCGTTCAGCTCACAAAAAAACGAGTTGAGAAATGGAGCTCAGGGGCACAGCAATTCACAAACTGGCAGAGTGATAAAGGACAACTATCGTGCAAAAATCTGTTGAGGGAAGTCAACGAGGCGGACTTGAAAGCGAGGTAAAATAGCAGGAAACAGATTTCAACAGGTACCTTGGAATCGCCTGTAAAGCACAGGAAGAGGGGCACAACTTGGACAATGGTGCACTTGGCCAAAAAGGGCGTATGCGTTTTCTCCTGAATATATTCAGGAGAAAACGCATACGCCCTTTTTGGCCAAGCAAGCAAGCGGGCAATGCAAATCTGCACTACAAAGAAGTATCATTTCCCACCGGTCAAAAGGGACATCCACAAAATGTGTAAAAACCAGAAAGGCAAGACAAGCCCTGGAGAACAGGGAGCCTTGTTATGCTGATGATCGGGATGTAAATTGCAAACTGCCTCACTGGAGGAGTGCATTGTGTTCCCTAAAACAAGTAAACAACAGAGCTACAGAGCCAAGGCCACTTCCAGTCTAGGGAATATACCTTGGGAAAACTGAAAATCAATAAGAAAGAGCCACCTCCTAATTTAGGGCTGCACTGACTACAAGAACCTCAACTTGGGTACACCTTAAATATACCAGGAAATATAAAAATGGTTCAAAACATTGTGGTACTTCCGTACGATGGAATATCCCTCAGCCATGAAATCAATGTCATAAGACCAGTAGCAGCAAAGTGAGTGGATTCAGCTACGATGATTCTAAGTGAAATAAGTCACACAGAAAAAGAAACTTATCATAAGATATGACTTTTGGAGATCCTGTAAACATGGCTACATATGAACTGAGTTAGGAAAGAGAACAGTGTCTCACATTTAGAAAAAAACTCGTATGCATGCTTAAGGGAGAACGAGAGGTGGGGTAATGCATAAAACCAGAGTTTGATACAATCACAGGGACCGTTCCAAAAACTTACTATGGAATAGATAAGACCTACACCTTCCTCAGTGAAAGGGACTCAAAACCACATATTTCCCGCAGAGGAATAGATCTGACTAGTAAGAATCTTAAAACCTATGTATTGATATGTCTCCATAAGGTTATGAAGTGTGTCTTGACTGGCATAAACATGGCAGCGAGAATCAGCTAGAACCCACTATAAAAACGAATTTCAAAAACAAAACAAAAAAACAGGGAAAGTCTTTACAATTCCTTCAGGGTCTCTGAAGAAACGTGGAATGAACCTATCTACAATGACAGCTGGATATGGCATAAGGCTGGACACTTGGGACTGAGAGGATTGGTGAGATTGGGTGAGCAAATGCAGACCCTTTCAAGCAATAATGCATGGCCCCCATTCCATGGGTCCCAACTCTCCAGGTTCAAGGGAATATTACTACAGCTATAACATGTACAGGAAACCTAGAGAATGGACACACTGTGAATATGAAAGGTTTCTAAAACTCAACGAATAGTCCCTCTCCTGGTGCTCCAGTTTGACTTTCCAACTGCCTTACTATCAATCTCCCAACTTGGAGAGACAGGCCCTTTAACCTCCTGGTTTGCACAGGTTCCCAATTTGGCAGAGGATGGAAGGGACGAGGGAGAACCCATGAGAGAGTAGCTGTTAGGCATTTGGACGGGCACATGTCACTCTAATTTCCCGGCAGGAAGAAGAATTAACCAAAGTCTCAGCCACCCACCGGGAACCAGTAGAGGACATGATCCAAAATTTTGGACTTGCGTTCAGCTCACAAAAAACGACTTGAGAAATGGAGCTCAGGGGCACAGCAATTCACAAACTGGCAGAGTGATAAAGGACAACTATCGTCCAAAAATATGTTGAGGGAAGTCAACGAGGCAGACTTGAAAGTGAGGCAAAATAGCAGGAAACAGATTTCAAGAGGTACCTTGGAATCGCCTGTAAAGCACAGGAAGAGGGGCACAACTTGGACAATGGTGCACTTGGCCAAAAAGGGCGTATGCGTTTTCTCCTGAATATATTCAGGAGAAAATGCATACGCCCTTTTTGGCCAAGCAAGCAAGCGGGCAATGCAAATCTGCACGACAAAGAAGTATCACTTCCCACCGGTCAAAAGGGACATCCACAAAATGTGTAAAAACCAGAAAGGCAAGACAGGCCCTGGAGAACAGGGAGCCTTGTTATGCTGATGGGCGGGATGTAAATTGCCAACTGCCTCACTGGAGGAGTGCATTGTGTTCCCTAAAACAAGTAAACAACAGAGCTACAGAGCCAAGGCCACTTCCAGTCTAAGGAATATACCTTGGGAAAACTGAAAATCAATAAGAAAGAGCCACCTCCAAATTTAGGGCTGCACTGACTACAAGAACCTCAACTTGGGTACACCTTAAATATCCCAGGAAATATAAAAATGGTTCAAAACATTGTGGTACTTACGTACGATGGAATATCCCTCAGCGATGAAATCAATGTCATAAAACCAGTAGCAGCAAAGTGAGTGGATTCAGGTACGATGATTCTAAGTGAAATAAGTCACACAGAAAAAGGAACTTATCATAAGATATCACTTATGAAGATCCTGTAAACATGGCTACACGTGAACTGAGTTAGGAAAGAGAACAGAGTCTCACATTTAGAAAACACTCTTATGCCTGCATAAAGGGGATGGAGAGGTGGGGTGATGCATAAAACCAGAGTTTGATATAAGCACAGGTACCGTTCCAAAAACCAACTTTGGAATAGACAAGACCTACACCTTCCTCAGTGAAAGAGACTCAAAACCCCATATTTCCCGCAGAGGAATATATCTGACTAGTAAGAATCTTAAAACCTATGTATTGATATGACTCCATAAGGGAATCAAGTGTGTCTAGAGTGGCATAAACATGGCAGCGAGAATCAGCTTAAACCCACTATAAAAAGGAATTTCAAAAGCAAAACCAAAAAACAGGGAAATTCTTTACAATTCCTTCAGGGTGTCTGAGGAAACCTGGAAAGACCCTATCTACAATGACAGCTGGATGTGGCATAAGGCTGGACACTTGGGACTGAGAGGATTGGTGAGATTGGGTGAGCAAATGCAGACCCTTTCAAGCAATAATGCATGGCCCCCATTCCATGGGTCCCAACTCTCCATGTTCAAGGGACTATTACTACAGCTATAACATGTACAGGAAACCTAGAGAATGGACACACTGTGAATACGAAAGGTTTCTAAAACTCAACGAATAGTCCCTCTCCTGGTGCTCCAGTTTGACTTTCCAACTGCCTTACTATCAATCTCCCAACTTGGAGAGACAGGCCATTTAACCTCCTGTTTTGCACAGGTTCCCAGTTTGGCAGAGGATGGAAGGGACGAGGGAGAACCCATGAGAGAGTAGCTGTTAGGCATTTGGACGGGCACATGTCACTCTAATTTCCCGGCAGGAAGAAGAATTAACCAAAGTCTCAGCCACCCACCGGGAACCAGTATAGGACATGATCCTAAATTTTGGACTTACGTTCAGCTCCCAAAAAACGAGTTGAGAAATGGAGCTCAGGGGCACAGCAATTCACAAACTGGCAGAGTGATAAAGGACAACTATCGTCCAAAAATCTGTTGAGGGAAGTCAACGAGGTGGACTTGAAAGTGAGGCAAAATAGCAGGAAACAGATTTCAAGAGGTACGTTGGAATCGCCTGTAAAGCACAGGAAGAGGGGCACAACTTGGACAATGGTGCACTTGGCCAAAAAGGGCGTATGCGTTTTCTCCTGAATATATTCAGGAGAAAACGCATACGCCCTTTTTGGCCAAGCAAGCAAGCGGGCAATGCAAATCTGCACTACAAAGAAGTATCACTTCCCACCGGTCAAAAGGGACATCCACAAAATGTGTAAAAACCAGAAAGGCAAGACAGGCCCTGGAGAACAGGGAGCTTTGTCATGCTGATGGGCGGGATGTAAATTGCCAACTGCCTCACTGGAGGAGTGCATTGTGTTCCCTAAAACAAGTAAACAACAGAGCTACAGAGCCAAGGCCACATCCAGTCTAGGGAATATACTTTGGGAAAACTGAAAATCAATAAGAGCCACCTCCAAATTTAGGGCTGCACTGGCTACAAGAAGCTCAACTTGTGTACACCTTAAATATCCCAGGAAATATAAAAATGGTTCAAAACATTGTGGTACTTACGTACGATGGAATATCCCTCAGCGATGAAATCAATGTCATAAAACCAGTAGCAGCAAACTGAGTGGATTCAGGTACGATGAATCTAAGTGAAATAAGTCACACAGAAAAAGGAACTTATCATAAGATATCACTTATGAAGATCCTGTAAACATGGCTACACGTGAACTGAGTTAGGAAAGAGAACAGAGTCTCACATTTAGAAAACACTCTTATGCCTGCATAAAGGGGATGGAGAGGTGGGGTGATGCATAAAACCAGAGTTTGATATAAGCACAGGGACCGTTCCAAAAACCAACTTTGGAATAGACAAGACCTACACCTTCCTCAGTGAAAGAGACTCAAAACCCCATATTTCCCGCAGAGGAATATATCTGACTAGTAAGAATCTTAAAACCTATGTATTGATATGTCTCCATAAGGGAATCAAGTGTGTCTAGAGTGGCATAAACATGGCAGCGAGAATCAGCTCAAACCCACTATAAAAAGGAATTTCAAAAGCAAAACCAAAAAACAGGGAAATTCTTTACAATTCCTTCAGGGTGTCTGAGGAAACCTGGAAAGACCCTATCTACAATGACAGCTGGATGTGGCATAAGGCTGGACACTTGGGACTGAGAGGATTGGTGAGATTGGTTGAGCAAATGCAGACCCTTTCAAGCAATAATGCATGGCCCCCATTCCATGGGTCCCAACTCTCCATGTTCAAGGGAATATTACTACAGCTATAACATGTACAGGAAACCTAGAGAATGGACACACTGTGAATACGAAAGGTTTCTAAAACTCAACGAATAGTCCCTCTCCTGGTGCTCCAGTTTGACTTTCCAAATGCCTTACTATCAATCTCCCAACTTGGAGAGACAGGCCCTTTAACCTCCTGGTTTGCACAGGTTCCCAATTTGGCAGAGGATGGAAGGGACGAGGGAGAACCCATGAGAGAGTAGCTGTTAGGCATTTGGACGGGCACATGTCACTCTAATTTCCCGGCAGGAAGAAGAATTAACCAAAGTCTCAGCCACCCACCGGGAACCAGTATAGGACATGATCCAAAATTTTGGACTTACGTTCAGCTCCCAAAAAAGGAGTTGAGAAATGGAGCTCAGGGGCACAGCAATTCACAAACTGGCAGAGTGATAAAGGACAACTATCGTCCAAAAATCTGTTGAGGGAAGTCAACGAGGTGGACTTGAAAGTGAGGCAAAATAGCAGGAAACAGATTTCAAGAGGTACGTTGGAATCGCCTGTAAAGCACAGGAAGAGGGGCACAACTTGGACAATGGTGCACTTGGCCAAAAAGGGCGTATGCGTTTTCTCCTGAATATATTCAGGAGAAAACGCATACGCCCTTATTGGCCAAGCAAGCAAGCGGGCAATGCAAATCTGCACTACAAAGAAGTATCACTTCCCACCGGTCAAAAGGGACATCCACAAAATGTGTAAAAACCAGAAAGGCAAGACAGGCCCTGGAGAACAGGGAGCTTTGTCATGCTGATGGGCGGGATGTAAATTGCCAACTGCCTCACTGGAGGAGTGCATTGTGTTCCCTAAAACAAGTAAACAACAGAGCTACAGAGCCAAGGCCACATCCAGTCTAGGGAATATACTTTGGGAAAACTGAAAATCAATAAGAGCCACCTCCAAATTTAGGGCTGCACTGGCTACAAGAAGCTCAACTTGTGTACACCTTAAATATCCCAGGAAATATAAAAATGGTTCAAAACATTGTGGTACTTACGTACGATGGAATATCCCTCAGCGATGAAATCAATGTCATAAAACCAGTAGCAGCAAACTGAGTGGATTCAGGTACGATGATTCTAAGTGAAATAAGTCACACAGAAAAAGGAACTTATCATAAGATATCACTTATGAAGATCCTGTAAACATGGCTACACGTGAACTGAGTTAGGAAAGAGAACAGAGTCTCACATTTAGAAAACACTCTTATGCCTGCATAAAGGGGATGGAGAGGTGGGGTGATGCATAAAACCAGAGTTTGATATAAGCACAGGGACCGTTCCAAAAACCAACTTTGGAATAGACAAGACCTACACCTTCCTCAGTGAAAGAGACTCAAAACCCCATATTTCCCGCAGAGGAATATATCTGACTAGTAAGAATCTTAAAACCTATGTATTGATATGTCTCCATAAGGGAATCAAGTGTGTCTAGAGTGGCATAAACATGGCAGCGAGAATAAGCTCAAACCCACTATAAAAAGGAATTTCAAAAGCAAAACCAAAAAACAGGGAAATTCTTTACAATTCCTTCAGGGTGTCTGAGGAAACCTGGAAAGACCCTGTCTCCAATGACAGCTGGATGTGGCATAAGGCTGGACACTTGGGACTGAGAGGATTGGTGAGATTGGGTGAGCAAATGCAGACCCTTTCAAGCAATAATGCATGGCCCCCATTCCATGGGTCCCAACTCTCCAGGTTCAAGGGAATATTACTACAGCTATAACATGTACAGGAAACCTAGAGAATGGACACACTGTGAATACGAAAGGTTTCTAAAACTCAACGAATAGTCCCTCTCCTGGTGCTCCAGTTTGACTTTCCAACTGCCTTACTATCAATCTCCCAACTTGGAGAGACAGGCCCTTTAACCTCCTGGTTTGCACAGGTTCCCAATTTGGCAGAGGATGGAAGGGACGAGGGAGAACCCATGAGAGAGTAGCTGTTAGGCATTTGGACGGGCACATGTCACTCTAATTTCCCGGCAGGAAGAAGAATTAACCAAAGTCTCAGCCACCCACCGGGAACCAGTATAGGACATGATCCAAAATTTTGGACTTGCGTTCAGCTCACAAAAAACGAGTTGAGAAATGCAGCTCAGGGGCACAGCAATTCACAAACTGGCAGAGTGATAAAGGACAACTATCGTCCAAAAATCTGTTGAGGGATGTCAACGAGGCGGACGTGAAAGCGAGGCAAAATAGCAGGAAACAGATTTCAAGAAGTAACTTGGAATCGCCTGTAAAGCACAGGAAGAGGGGCACAACTTGGACAATGGTGCACTTGGCCAAAAAGGGCGTATGCGTTTTCTCCTGAATATATTCAGGAGAAAACGCATACGCCCTTTTTGGCCAAGCAAGCAAGCGGGCAATGCAAATCTGCACTACAAAGAAGTATCACTTCCCAACGGTCAAAAGGGACATCCACAAAATGTGTAAAAACCAGAAAGGCAAGACAGGCCCTGGAGAACAGGGAGCCTTGTTATGCTGATGGGCGGGATGTAAATTGCCCACTGCCTCACTGGAGGAGTGCATTGTGTTCCCTAAAACAAGTAAACAACAGAGCTACAGAGCCAAGGCCACTTCCAGTCTAAGGAATATACCTTGGGAAAACTGAAAATCAATAAGAAAGAGCCACCTCCAAGTTTAGGGCTGCACTGACTACAAGAACCTCAACTTGGGTACACCTTAAATATCCCAGGAAATATAAAAATGGTTCAAAACATTGTGGTACTTACGTACGATGGAATATCCCTCAGCGATGAAATCAATGTCATAAAACCAGTAGCAGCAAAGTGAGTGGATTCAGGTACGATGATTCTAAGTGAAATAAGTCACACAGAAAAAGGAACTTATCATAAGATATCACTTAGGAAGATCCTGTAAACATGGCTACACGTGAACTGAGTTAGGAAAGAGAACAGAGTCTCACATTTAGAAAACACTCTTATGCCTGCATAAAGGGGATGGAGAGGTGGGGTGATGCATAAAACCAGAGTTTGATATAAGCACAGGTAACGTTCCAAAAACCAACTATGGAATAGACAAGACCTACACCTTCATCAGTGAAAGGGACTCAAATCCCTATATTTCCCACAGAGGTATATATCTCACTAGTAACAATCTTAAAAGCTAGGTATTGATATGTCTGCATAAGGGAATCAAGTGTGTCTAGAGTGGCATAAACATGGCAGCTAGAATCAGCTCAAACCCACAATAAAAAGGAATTTCAAAAACAAAACAAAAAAAACAGGGAATTTCTTTACAATTCCTTCAAGGTCTCTGATGAAACCTGGAATAAGCCTATCTACAATGACAGCTGGATGTGGCATAAGGCTGGACACTTGGGACTGAGCAGATTGGAGAGATTGGTTGAGCAAATGCAGACCCTTTCAAGCAATATTTCATGGCACCCGTTCCATTGCTCCCAACTCTCCAGCTTGAAGGGAATATTACGACAGCTATAACATGTACGGGAAACCTAGAGAATGGACACACTGTGAATACGAATGGTTTCTAAAACTCATCGAATAGTCCCTCTCCTGGATATCCGGTTTGACTTTCCAACTGCTTTACTATCAATCTCCCAACTTGGAGAGACAGCCCATTTAACCTCCTGGTTCGCACAGGTTGCCAATTTGGCAGAGGATGAAAGGGAAGAGGGAGAACCAATGAGAGAGTAGCTATTAGGCATTTGGACGGGCACATGCCATTTTAAATTCCCGGCAGGAAGAATAATTAATCAAAGTCTCAGCCACCCACCGGGAATCAGTATAGGGCCTGAACTAAAATTTGGGACTTGTGTTCAGCTCACAAATAACGAGTTGAAAAATGGAGCTCAGGGGCACAGCAATTCACAAACTGGCAGAGTAATAAAGGACAACTATCGTCCAAAAATCTTTTGAGGGAAGGCAATGAGGCGGACTTGAAAGCGAGGCAGAATAGCAGGAAAATCGATTTCAAGAGGTACGTAGGATTCGCCTTGAGAGAATAGGAAGAGGGGCACAACTTTGACACTGATGCACTTGGCCAAAAAGGGTCTATGCGTTTTCTCCTGATTACATTCAGGAGAACATGCATAGGCCCTTTTTGGCCAAGCAAGCAAGTGGGCAATGCAAATCTGCACGACAAAGAAGTATCACTTCCCACCGGTCAAAAGGGACATCCACAAAATGTATAAAAACCAGAAAGGCAAGACAGGCCCTGGAGAATATACGGAGCCTTGTTATGCTGATGGGCCGTATGTAAATTGCCAACTGCCTCTCAGGAGGATTGCATTTTGCTCCCTATAACAAGTAAACAACAGAGCTACTGAGCCAAGTGTGCTTCCAGTCTAGGGAATATACCTTGGGAAAACGGAATATCAATAAGACAGAGCCACACCAAAATTTAGGGCTGCACTGCTTACAGGAAACTCAACTGGGTTACACCTTAAATATCCCACGAAATATAAAAATGGTTCAAAACATTGTGGTACTTACGTACGATGGAATATCCCTGAGCCATGAAATCAATGTCATAAGACCAGGAGCACCAAAATGAGTGGATTCAGGTACGATGATTCTAAGTGAAATATGTCACACAGAAAAAGAAACTTATCATAAGATGTCACTTATGAAGATCCTGTAAATATGGCTACACATGAGCTGAGTTAGGAAAGAGAACAGAGTCTCACATTTAGAAAACACACTTATGCCTGCTTCAGGGGGAAGGAGAGGTGGGGTGATGCATAAAACCAGAGTTCGATATAAGCACAGGTACCATTAAAAAAAACCTACTATGGAATAGACAAGACCTACACCTTCCTCAGTGAAAGAGACTCAAAACCCCATATTTCCCGCAGAGGAATATATCTGACTAGTAAGAATCTTAAAACCTATGTATTGATATGACTCCATAAGGGAATCAAGTGTGTCTAGAGTGGCATAAACATGGCAGCGAGAATCAGCTCAAACCCACTATAAAAAGGAATTTCAAAAGCAAAAACAAGAAACAGGGAAATTCTTTACAATTCCTTCAGGGTGTCTGAGGAAACCTGGAAAGACCCTATCTACAATGACAGCTGGATGTGGCATAAGGCTGGACACTTGGGACTGAGAGGATTGGTGAGATTGGGTGAGCAAATGCAGACCCTTTCAAGCAATAATGCATGGCCCCCATTCCATGGGTCCCAACTCTCCAGGTTCAAGGGAATATTACTACAGCTATAACATGTACAGGAAACCTAGAGAATGGACACACTGTGAATACGAAAGGTTTATAAAACTCAACGAATAGTCCCTCTCCTGGTGCTCCAGTTTGACTTTCCAACTGCCTTACTATCAATCTCCCAACTTGGAGAGACAGGCCCTTTAACCTCCTGGTTTGCACAGGTTCCCAATTTGGCAGAGGATGGAAGGGACGAGGGAGAACCCATGAGAGAGTAGCTGTTAGGCATTTGGACGGGCACATGTCACTCTAATTTCCCGGCAGGAAGAAGAATTAACCAAAGTCTCAGCCACCCACCGGGAACCAGTATAGGACAGGATCCAAAATTTTGGACTTGCGTTCAGCTCACAAAAAACGAGTTGAGAAATGGAGCTCAGGGGCACAGCAATTCACAAACTGGCAGAGTGATAAAGGACAACTATCGTCCAAATATCTCTTGAGGGAAGTCAACGAGGCAGACTTGAAAGCGAGGCAAAATAGCAGGAAACAGATTTCAAGAGGTACCTGGGAATCGCATGTAAAGCACAGGAAGAGGGGCACAACTTGGACAATGGTGCACTTGGCCAAAAAGGGCGTATGCGTTTTCTCCTGAATATATTCAGGAGAAAACGCATACGCCCTTTTTGGCCAAGCAAGCAAGCGGGCAATGCAAATCTGCACTACAAAGAAGTATCACTTCCCACCGGTCAAAAGGGACATCCACAAAATGTGTAAAAACCAGAAAGGCAAGACAGGCCCTGGAGAACTGGGAGCCTTGTTATGCTGATGGGCGGGATGTAAATTGCCAACTGCCTCACTGGAGGAGTGCATTGTGTTCCCTAAAACAAGTAAACAACAGAGCTACAGAGCCAAGGCCACTTCCAGTCTAGGGAATATACCTTGGGAAAACTGAAAATCAATAAGAAAGAGCCACCTCCAAATTTAGGGCTGCACTGACTACAAGAACCTCAACTTGGGTACACCTTAAATATCCCAGGAAATATAAAAATGGTTCAAAACATTGTGGTACTTACGTACGATGGAATATCCCTCAGCCATGAAATGAATGTCATAAGACCAGTAGCAGCAAAGTGAGTGGATTCAGGTACTATGATTCTAAGTGAAATAAGTCACACAGAAAAAGAAACTTATCATAAGATATCACTTAGGAAGATCCTGTAAACATGGCTACACGTGAACTGAGTTAGGAAAGAGAACAGAGTCTCACATTTAGAAAACACTCTTATGCCTGCATAAAGGGGAGGAGAGGTGGGGTGATGCATAAAACCAGAGTTTGATATAAGCACAGGGACCGTTTCAAAAACCAACTTTGGAATTGACAAGACCGACACCTTCCTCAGTGAAAGAGACTCAAAACCCCATATTTCCCACAGAGGAATATATCTGACTAGTAAGAATCTTAAAACCTATGTATTGATATGTCTCCATAAGGGAATCAAGTGTGTCTAGAGTGGCATAAACATGGCAGCGAGAATCAGCTCAAACCCACTATAAAAAGGAATTTCAAAAGCAAAACCAAAAAACAGGGAAATTCTTTACAATTCCTTCAGGGTGTCTGAGGAAACCTGGAAAGACCCTATCTACAATGACAGCTGGATGTGGCATAAGGCTGGACACTTGGGACTGAGAGGATTGGTGAGATTGGGTGAGCAAATGCAGACCCTTTCAAGCAATAATGCATGGCCCCCATTCCATGGGTCCCAACTCTCCAGGTTCAAGGGAATATTACTACAGCTATAACATGTACA
Organism: Mesoplodon densirostris; assembly: GCF_025265405.1. Classification (NCBI taxonomy): domain Eukaryota; kingdom Metazoa; phylum Chordata; class Mammalia; order Artiodactyla; family Ziphiidae; genus Mesoplodon; species Mesoplodon densirostris. Next base: position 1,764,993 of record NW_026778200.1, on the reverse strand, counting down.
GGAAACCTAGAGAATGGACACACTGTGAATACGAAAGGTTTCTAAAACTCAACGAATAGTCCCTCTCCTGGTGCTCCAGTTTGACTTTCCAACTGCCTTACTATCAATCTCCCAACTTGGAGAGACAGGCCCTTTAACTTCCTGGTTTGCACAGGTTCCCAATTTGTCAGAGGATGGAAGGGACGAGGGAGGACCCATGAGAGAGTAGCTGTTAGGCATTTGGACGGGCACATGTCACTCTAATTTCCCGGCAGGAAGAAGAATTAACCAAAGTCTCAGCGACCCACCGGGAACCAGTATAGGACATGATCCAAAATTTTGGACTTGCGTTCAGCTCACCAAAAACGAGTTGAGAAATGGAGCTCAGGGGCACAGCAATTCACAAACTGGCAGAGTGATAAAGGACAACTATCGTCCAAAAATCTGTTGAGGGAAGTCAACGAGGCGGACTTGAAAGCGAGGCAAAATAGCAGGAAACAGATTTCAAGAGGTACCTTGGAATCGCCTGTAAAGCACAGGAAGAGGGGCACAACTTGGACAATGGTGCACTTGGCCAAAAAGGGCGTATGCGTTTTCTCCTGAATATATTCAGGAGAAAACGCATACGCCCTTTTTGGCCAAGCAAGCAAGCGGGCAATGCAAATCTGCACTACAAAGAAGTATCACTTCCCACCGGTCAAAAGGGACATCCACAAAATGTGTAAAAACCAGAAAGGCAAGACAGGCCCTGGAGAACTGGGAGCCTTGTTATGCTGATGGGCGGGATGTAAATTGCCAACTGCCTCACTGGAGGAGTGCATTGTGTTCCCTAAAACAAGTAAACAACAGAGCTACAGAGCCAAGGCCACTTCCAGTCTAGGGAATATACCTTGGGAAAACTGAAAATCAATAAGAAAGAGCCACCTCCAAATTTAGGGCTGCACTGACTACAAGAACCTCAACTTGGGTACACCTTAAATATCCCAGGAAATATAAAAATGGTTCAAAACATTGTGGTACTTACGTACGATGGAATATCCCTCAGCCATGAAATGAATGTCATAAGACCAGTAGCAGCAAAGTGAGTGGATTCAGGTACTATGATTCTAAGTGAAATAAGTCACACAGAAAAAGAAACTTATCATAAGATATCACTTAGGAAGATCCTGTAAACATGGCTACACGTGAACTGAGTTAGGAAAGAGAACAGAGTCTCACATTTAGAAAACACTCTTATGCCTGCATAAAGGGGAGGAGAGGTGGGGTGATGCATAAAACCAGAGTTTGATATAAGCACAGGGACCGTTTCAAAAACCAACTTTGGAATTGACAAGACCGACACCTTCCTCAGTGAAAGAGACTCAAAACCCCATATTTCCCACAGAGGAATATATCTGACTAGTAAGAATCTTAAAACCTATGTATTGATATGTCTCCATAAGGGAATCAAGTGTGTCTAGAGTGGCATAAACATGGCAGCGAGAATCAGCTCAAACCCACTATAGAAAGGAATTTCAAAAGCAAAACCAAAAAACAGGGAAATTCTTTACAATTCCTTCAGGGTGTCTGAGGAAACCTGGAAAGACCCTATCTACAATGACAGCTGGATGTGGCATAAGGCTGGACACTTGGGACTGAGAGGATTGGTGAGATTGGGTGAGCAAATGCAGACCCTTTCAAGCAATAATGCATGGCCCCCATTCCATGGGTCCCAACTCTCCAGGTTCAAGGGAATATTACTACAGCTATAACATGTACAGGAAACCTAGAGAATGGACACACTGTGAATACGAAAGGTTTCTAAAACTCAACGAATAGTCCCTCTCCTGGTGCTCCAGTTTGACTTTCCAACTGCCTTACTATCAATCTCCCAACTTGGAGAGACAGGCCCTTTAACCTCCTGGTTTGCACAGGTTCCCAATTTGTCAGAGGATGGAAGGGACGAGGGAGGACCCATGAGAGAGTAGCTGTTAGGCATTTGGACGGGCACATGTCACTCTAATTTCCCGGCAGGAAGAAGAATTAACCAAAGTCTCAGCGACCCACCGGGAACCAGTATAGGACATGATCCAAAATTTTGGACTTGCGTTCAGCTCACCAAAAACGAGTTGAGAAATGGAGCTCAGGGGCACAGCAATTCACAAACTGGCAGAGTGATAAAGGACAACTATCGTCCAAAAATCTGTTGAGGGAAGTCAACGAGGCGGACTTGAAAGCGAGGCAAAATAGCAGGAAACAGATTTCAAGAGGTACCTTGGAATCGCCTGTAAAGCACAGGAAGAGGGGCACAACTTGGACAATGGTGCACTTGGCCAAAAAGGGCGTATGCGTTTTCTCCTGAATATATTCAGGAGAAAACGCATACGCCCTTTTTGGCCAAGCAAGCAAGCGGGCAATGCAAATCTGCACTACAAAGAAGTATCACTTCCCACTGGTCAAAAGGGACATCCACAAAATGTGTAAAAACCAGAAAGGCAAGACAGGCCCTGGAGAACTGGTAGCCTTGTTATGCTGATGGGCGGGATGTAAATTGCCAACTGCCTCACTGGAGGAGTGCATTGTGTTCCCTAAAACAAGTAAACAACAGAGCTACAGAGCCAAGGCCACTTCCAGTCTAGGGAATATACCTGGGGAAAACTGAAAATCAATAAGAAAGAGCCACCTCCAAATTTAGGGCTGCACTGGCTACAAGAACCTCAACTTGGGTACACCTTAAATATCCCAGGAAATATAAAAATGGTTCAAAACATTGTGGTACTTACGTACGATGGAATATCCCTCAGCCATGAAATCAATGTCATAAGACCAGTAGCAGCAAAGTGAGTGGATTCAGGTACGATGATTCTAAGTGAAATAAGTCACACAGAAAAAGAAACTTATCATAAGATATCACTTATGAAGATCCTGTAAACATGGCTACACGTGAACTGAGTTAGGAAAGAGAACAGAGTCTCACATTTAGAAAACACTCTTATGCCTGCATAAAGGGGAAGGAGAGGTGGGGTGATGCATAAAACCAGAGTTTGATATAAGCACAGGGACCGTTTCAAAAACCAACTTTGGAATTGACAAGACCGACACCTTCCTCAGTGAAAGATACTCAAAACCCCATATTTCCCACAGAGGAATATATCTGACTAGTAAGAATCTTAAAACCTATGTATTGATATGTCTCCATAAGCGAGTCAAGTGTGTCTAGAGTGGCATAAACATGGCAGCGAGAATCAGCTCAAACCCACTATAAAAAGGAATTTCAAAAGCAAAACCAAAAAACAGGGAAATTCTTTACAATTCCTTTAGGGTGTCTGAGGAAACCTGGAAAGACCCTATCTACAATGACAGCTGGATGTGGCATAAGGCTGGACACTTGGGACTGAGAGGATTGGTGAGATTGGGTGAGCAAATGCAGACCCTTTCAAGCAATAATGCATGGCCCCCATTCCATGGGTCCCAACTCTCCAGGTTCAAGGGAATATTACTACAGCTATAACATGTACAGGAAACCTAGAGAATGGACACACTGTGAATACGAAAGGTTTCTAAAACTCAACGAATAGTCCCTCTCCTGGTGCTCCAGTTTGACTTTCCAACTGCCTTACTATCAATCTCCCAACTTGGAGAGACAGGCCCTTTAACCTCCTGGTTTGCACAGGTTCCCAATTTGGCAGAGGATGGAAGGGACGAGGGAGAACCCATGAGAGAGTAGCTGTTAGGCATTTGGACGGGCACATGTCACTCTAATTTCCCGGCAGGAAGAAGAATTAACCAAAGTCTCAGCCACCCAGCGGGAACCAGTATAGGACATGATCCAAAATTTTCGACTTGCGTTCAGCTCCCAAAAAACGAGTTGAGAAATGGAGCTCAGGGGCACAGCAATTCACAAACTGGCAGAGTGATAAAGGACAACTATCGTCCAAAAATCTGTTGAGGGAAGTCAACGAGGCGGACTTGAAAGTGAGGCAAAATAGCAGGAAATAGATTTCAAGAGGTACGTTGGAATCGCCTGTAAAGCACAGGAAGAGGGGCACAACTTGGACAATGGTGCACTTGGCCAAAAAGGGCGTATGCGTTTTCTCCTGAATATATTCAGGAGAAAACGCATACGCCCTTTTTGGCCAAGCAAGCAAGCGGGCAATGCAAATCTGCACTACAAAGATGTATCACTTCCCACCGGTCAAAAGGGACATCCACAAAATGTGTAAAAACCAGAAAGGCAAGACAGGCCCTGGAGAACAGGGAGCCTTGTTATGCTGATGGGTGGGATGTAAATTGCCAACTGCCTCACTGGAGGAGTGCATTGTGTTCCCTAAAACAAGTAAACAACAGAGCTACAGAGCCAAGGCCACTTCCAGTCTAGGGAATATACCTTGGGAAAACTGAAAATCAATAAGAAACAGCCACCTCCACATTTAGGGCTGCACTGGCTACAAGAACCTCAACTTGGGTACACCTTAAATATCCCAGGAAACATAAAAATGGTTCAAAACATAGTGGTACTTACGTACGATGGAATATCCCTCAGCCATGAAATCAATGTCATAAGACCAGTAGCAGCAAAGTGAGTGGAATCAGGTACGATGATTCTAAGTGAAATAAGTCACACAGAAAAAGAAACTTATCATAAGATATCACTTATGAAGATCCTGTAAACATGGCTACACGTGAACTGAGTTAGGAAAGAGAACAGAGTCTCACATTTAGAAAACACTCTTATGCCTGCATAAACGGGAAGGAGAGGTGGGGTGATGCATAAAACCAGAGTTTGATATAAGCACAGGGACCGTTTCAAAAACCAACTTTGGAATTGACAAGACCGACACCTTCCTTAGTGAAAGAGACTCAAAACCCCATATTTCCCACAGAGGAATATATCTGACTAGTAAGAATCTTAAAACCTATGTATTGATATGTCTCCATAAGGGAATCAAGTGTGTCTAGAGTGGCATAAACATGGAAGCGAGAATCAGCTCAAACCCACTATAAAAAGGAATTTCAAAAGCAAAACCAAAAAACAGGGAAATTCTTTACAATTCCTTCAGGGTGTCTGAGGAAACCTGGAAAGACCCTATCTACAATGACAGCTGGATGTGGCATAAGGCTGGACACTTGGGACTGAGAGGATTGGTGAGATTGGGTGAGCAAATGCAGACCCTTTCAAGCAATAATGCATGGCCCCCATTCCATGGGTCCCAACTCTCCATGTTCAAGGGAATATTACTACAGCTATAACATGTACAGGAAACCTAGAGAATGGACACACTGTGAATACGAAAGGTTTCTAAAACTCAACGAATAGTCCCTCTCCTGGTGCTCCAGTTTGACTTTCCAACTGCCTTACTATCAATCTCCCAACTTGGAGAGACAGGCCCTTTAACCTCCTGGTTTGCACAGGTTCCCAATTTGGCAGAGGATGGAAGGGACGAGGGAGAACCCATGAGAGAGTAGCTGTTAGGCATTTGGACGGGCACATGTCACTCTAATTTCCCGGCAGGAAGAAGAATTAACCAAAGTCTCAGCCACCCACCGGGAACCAGTATAGGACATGATCCAAAATTTTGGACTTGCGTTCAGCTCACAAAAAACGAGTTGAGAAATGGAGCTCAGGGGCACAGCAATTCACAAACTGGCAGAGTGATAAAGGACAACTATCGTCCAAAAATCTGTTGAGGGAAGTCAACGAGGCGGACTTGAAAGCGAGGCAAAATAGCAGGAAACAGATTTCAAGAGGAACCTTGGAATCCCCTGTAAAGCACAGGAAGAGGGGCACAACTTGTACAATGGTGCACTTGGCCAAAAAAGGGCGTATGCGTTTTCTCCTGAATATATTCAGGAGAAAACGCATACGCCCTTTTTGGCCAAGCAAGTAAGCGGGCAATGCAAATCTGCACTACAAAGAAGTATCATTTCCCACCGGTCAAAAGGGACATCCACAAAATGTGTAAAAACCAGAAAGGCAAGACAGGCCCTGGAGAACTGGGAGCTTTGTTATGCTGATGGGCGGGATGTAAATTGCCAACTGCCTCACTGGAGGAGTGCATTGTGTTCCCTAAAACAAGTAAACAACAGAGCTACAGAGCCAAGGCCACTTCCAGTCTAGGGAATATACCTTGGGAAAACTGAAAATCAATAAGAAAGAGCCACCTCCAAATTTAGGGCTGCACTGACTACAAGAACCTCAACTTGGGTACACCTTAAATATCCCAGGAAACATAAAAATGGTTCAAAATATTGTGGTACTTACATACGATGGAATATCCCTCAGCCATGAAATCAATGTCATAAGACCAGTAGTAGCAAAGTGAGTGGAATCAGGTACGATGATTCTAAGTGAAATAAGTCACACAGAAAAAGAAACTTATCATAAGATATCACTTATGAAGATCCTGTAAACATGGCTACACGTGAACTGAGTTAGGAAAGAGAACAGAGTCTCACATTTAGAAAACACTCTTATGCCTGCATAAAGGGGAAGGAGAGGTGGGGTGATGCATAAAACCAGAGTTTGATATAAGCACAGGGACCGTTTCAAAAACCAACTTTGGAATTGACAAGACCGACACCTTCCTTAGTGAAAGAGACTCAAAACCCCATATTTCCCACAGAGGAATATAGCTGATTAGTAAGAATCTTAAAACCTATGTATTGATATGTCTCCATAAGGGAATCAAGTGTGTCTAGAGTGGCATAAACATGGCAGCGAGAATCAGCTCAAACCCACTATAAAAAGGAATTTCAAAAGCAAAACCAAAAAACAGGGAAATTCTTTACAATTCCTTCAGGGTGTCTGAGGAAACCTGGAAAGACCCTATCTACAATGACAGCTGGATGTGGCATAAGGCTGGACACTTGGGACTGAGAGGATTGGTGTGATTGGGTGAGCAAATGCAGACCCTTTCAAGCAATAATGCATGGCCCCCATTCCATGGGTCCCAACTCTCCAGGTTCAAGGGAATATTACTACAGCTATAACATGTACAGGAAACCTAGAGAATGGACACACTGTGAATACGAAAGGTTTCTAAAACTCAACGAATAGTCCCTCTCCTGGTGCTCCAGTTTGACTTTCCAACTGCCTTACTATCAATCTCCCAACTTGGAGAGACAGGCCCTTTAACCTCCTGGTTTGCACAGGTTCCCAATTTGGCAGAGGATGGAAGGGACGAGGGAGAACCCATGAGAGAGTAGCTGTTAGGCATTTGGACGGGCACATGTCACTCTAATTTCCCGGCAGAAAGAAGAATTAACCAAAGTCTCAGCCAACCACCGGGAACCAGTATAGGACATGATCCAAAATTTTGGACTTGCGTTCAGCTCACAAAAAACGAGTTGAGAAATGGAGCTCAGGGGCACAGCAATTCACAAACTGGCAGAGTGATAAAGGACAACTACCGTCCAAAAATCTGTTGAGGGAAGTCAACGAGGCGGACTTGAAAGCGAGGCAAAATAGCAGGAAACAGATTTCAAGAGGTACCTTGGAATCGCCTGTAAAGCACAGGAAGAGGGGCACAACTTGGACAATGGTGCACTTGGCCAAAAAGTGCGTATGCGTTTTCTCCTGAATATATTCAGGAGAAAACGCATACGCCCTTTTTGGCCAAGCAAGCAAGCGGGCAATGCAAATCTGCACTACAAAGAAGTATCATTTCCCACCGGTCAAAAGGGACATCCACAAAATGTGTAAAAACCAGAAAGGCAAGACAGGCCCTGGAGAACAGGGAGCCTTGTTATGCTGATGGGCGGGATGTCAATTGCCAACTGCCTCACTGGAGGAGTGCATTGTGTTCCCTAAAACAAGTAAACAACAGAGCTACAGAGCCAAGGCCACTTCCAGTCTAGGGAATATACCTTGGGAAAACTGAAAATCAATAAGAAACAGCCACCTCCACATTTAGGGCTGCACTGGCTACAAGAACCTCAACTTGGGTACACCTTAAATATCCCAGGAAACATAAAAATGGTTCAAAACATTGTGGTACTTACGTACGATGGAATATCCCTCAGCCATGAAATCAATGTCATAAGACCAGTAGCAGCAAAGTGAGTGGATTCAGGTACGATGATTCTAAGTGAAATAAGTCACACAGAAAAAGAAACTTATCATAAGATATCACTTATGAAGATCCTGTAAACATGGCTACACGTGAACTGAGTTAGGAAAGAGAACAGAGTCTCACATTTAGAAAACACTCTTATGCCTGCATAAAGGGGAAGGAGAGGTGGGGTGATGCATAAAACCAGAGTTTGATATAAGCACAGGGACCGTTTCAAAAACCAACTTTGGAATTGACAAGACCGACACCTTCCTTAGTGAAAGAGACTCAAAACCCCATATTTCCCACAGAGGAATATATCTGACTAGTAAGAATCTTAAAACCTATGTATTGATATGTCTCCATAAGGCAATCAAGTGTGTCTAGAGTGGCATAAACATGGCAGCGAGAATCAGCTCAAACCCACTATAAAAAGGAATTTCAAAAGCAAAACCAAAAAACAGGGAAATTCTTTACAATTCCTTCAGGGTGTCTGAGGAAACCTGGAAAGACCCTATCTACAATGACAGCTGGATGTGGCATAAGGCTGGACACTTGGGACTGAGAGGATTGGTGAGATTGGGTGAGCAAATGCAGACCCTTTCAAGCAATAATGCATGGCCCCCATTCCATGGGTCCCAACTCTCCATGTTCAAGGGAATATTACTACAGCTATAACATGTACAGGAAACCTAGAGAATGGACACACTGTGAATACGAAAGGTTTCGAAAACTCAACGAATAGTCCCTCTCCTGGTGCTCCAGTTTGACTTTCCAACTGCCTTACTATCAATCTCCCAACTTGGAGAGACAGGCCCTTTAACCTCCTGGTTTGCACAGGTTCCCAATTTGGCAGAGGATGGAAGGGACGAGGGAGAACCCATGAGAGAGTAGCTGTTAGGCATTTGGACGGGCACATGTCACTCTAATTTCCCGGCAGGAAGAAGAATTAACCAAAGTCTCAGCCACCCACCGGGAACCAGTATAGGACATGATCCAAAATTTTGGACTTGCGTTCAGCTCACAAAAAACGAGTTGAGAAATGGAGCTCAGGGGCACAGCAATTCACAAACTGGCAGAGTGATAAAGGACAACTATCGTCCAAAAATCTGTTGAGGGAAGTCAACGAGGCGGACTTGAAAGCGAGGCAAAATAGCAGGAAACAGATTTCAAGAGGAACCTTGGAATCCCCTGTAAAGCACAGGAAGAGGGGCACAACTTGTACAATGGTGCACTTGGCCAAAAAAGGGCGTATGCGTTTTCTCCTGAATATATTCAGGAGAAAACGCATACGCCCTTTTTGGCCAAGCAAGTAAGCGGGCAATGCAAATCTGCACTACAAAGAAGTATCATTTCCCACCGGTCAAAAGGGACATCCACAAAATGTGTAAAAACCAGAAAGGCAAGACAGGCTCTGGAGAACAGGGAGCCTTGTTATGCTGATGGGCGGGATGTCAATTGCCAACTGCCTCACTGGAGGAGTGCATTGTGTTCCCTAAAACAAGTAAACAACAGAGCTACAGAGCCAAGGCCACTTCCAGTCTAGGGAATATACCTTGGGAAAACTGAAAATCAATAAGAAAGAGCCACCTCCAAATTTAGGGCTGCACTGACTACAAGAACCTCAACTTGGGTACACCTTAAATATCCCAGGAAATATAAAAATGGTTCAAAATATTGTGGTACTTACGTACGATGGAATATCCCTCAGCCATGAAATCAATGTCATAAGACCAGTAGCAGCAAAGTGAGTGGATTCAGGTACGATGATTCTAAGTGAAATAAGTCACACAGAAAAAGAAACTTATCATAAGATATCACTTATGAAGATCCTGTAAACATGGCTACACGTGAACTGAGTTAGGAAAGAGAACAGAGTCTCACATTTAGAAAACACTCTTATGCCTGCAAAAAGGGGAAGGAGAGGTGGGTTGATGCATAAAACCAGAGTTTGATATAAGCACAGGGACCGTTTCAAAAACCAACTTTGGAATTGACAAGACCGACACCTTCCTCAGTGAAAGAGACTCAAAACCCCATATTTCCCACAGAGGAATATATCTGACTAGTAAGAATCTTAAAACCTATGTATTGATATGACTCCATAAGGGAATCAAGTGTGTCTAGAGTGGCATAAACATGGCAGCGAGAATCAGCTCAAACCCACTATAAAAAGGAATTTCAAAAGCAAAACCAAAAAACAGGGAAATTCTTTACAATTCCTTCAGGGTGTCTGAGGAAACCTGGAAAGACCCTATCTACAATGACAGCTGGATGTGGCATAAGGCTTGACACTTGGGACTGAGAGGATTGGTGGGATTGGGTGAGCAAATGCAGACCCTTTCAAGCAATAATGCATGGCCCCCATTCCATGGGTCCCAACTCTCCATGTTCAAGGGAATATTACTACAGCTATAACATGTACAGGAAACCTAGAGAATGGACACACTGTGAATACGAAAGGTTTAGAAAACTCAACGAATAGTCCCTCTCCTGGTGCTCCAGTTTGACTTTCCAACTGCCTTACTATCAATCTCCTAACTTGGAGAGACAGGCCCTTTAACCTCCTGGTTTGCACAGGTTCCCAATTTGGCAGAGGATGGAAGGGACGAGGGCGAACCCATGAGAGAGTAGCTGTTAGGCATTTGGACGGGCACATGTCACTCTAATTTCCCGGCAGGAAGAAGAATTAACCAAAGTCTCAGCCACCCACCGGGAACCAGTATAGGACATGATCCAAAATTTTGGACTTGCGTTCAGCTCACAAAAAACGAGTTGAGAAATGGAGCTCAGGGGCACAGCAATTCACAAACTGGCAGAGTGATAAAGGACAACTATCGTCCAAAAATCTGTTGAGGGAAGTCAACGAGGCGGACTTGAAAGCGAGGCAAAATAGCAGGAAACAGATTTCAAGAGGAACCTTGGAATCCCCTGTAAAGCACAGGAAGAGGGGCACAACTTGTACAATGGTGCACTTGGCCAAAAAAGGGCGTATGCGTTTTCTCCTGAATATATTCAGGAGAAAACGCATACGCCCTTTTTGGCCAAGCAAGTAAGCGGGCAATGCAAATCTGCACTACAAAGAAGTATCACTTCCCACCAGTCAAAAGGGACATCCACAAAATGTGTAAAAACCAGAAAGGCAAGACAGGCCCTGGAGAACAGGGAGCCTTGTTATGCTGATGGGCGGGATGTCAATTGCCAACTGCCTCACTGGAGGAGTGCATTGTGTTCCCTAAAACAAGTAAACAACAGAGCTACAGAGCCAAGGCCACTTCCAGTCTAGGGAATATACCTTGGGAAAACTGAAAATCAATAAGAAACAGCCACCTCCACATTTAGGGCTGCACTGGCTACAAGAACCTCAACTTGGGTACACCTTAAATATCCCAGGAAACATAAAAATGGTTCAAAACATTGTGGTACTTACGTACGATGGAATATCCCTCAGCCATGTAATCAATGTCATAAGACCAGTAGCAGCAAAGTGAGTGGATTCAGGTACGATGATTCTAAGTGAAATAAGTCACACAGAAAAAGAAACTTATCATAAGATATCACTTATGAAGATCCTGTAAACATGGCTACACGTGAACTGAGTTAGGAAAGAGAACAGAGTCTCACATTTAGAAAACACTCTTATGCCTGCATAAAGGGGATGGAGAGGTGGGGTGATGCATAAAACCAGAGTTTGATATAAGCACAGGGACCGTTCCAAAAACCAACTTTGGAATAGACAAGACCTACACCTTCCTCAGTGAAAGAGACTCAAAACCCCATATTTCCCGCAGAGGAATATATCTGACTAGTAAGAATCTTAAAACCTATGTATTGATATGACTCCATAAGGGAATCAAGTGTGTCTAGAGTGGCATAAACATGGCAGCGAGAATCAGCTCAAACCCACTATAAAAAGGAATTTCAAAAGCAAAACGAAAAAACAGGGAAATTCTTTACAATTCCTTCAGGGTGTCTGAGGAAACCTGGAAAGACCCTATCTACAATGACAGCTGGATGTGGCATAAGGCTGGACACTTGGGACTGAGAGGATTGGTGTGATTGGGTGAGCAAATGCAGACCCTTTCAAGCAATAATGCATGGCCCCCATTCCATGGGTCCCAACTCTCCAGGTTCAAGGGAATATTACTACAGCTATAACATGTACAGGAAACCTAGAGAATGGACACACTGTGAATACGAAAGGTTTCTAAAACTCAACGAATAGTCCCTCTCCTGGTGCTCCAGTTTGACTTTCCAACTGCCTTACTATCAATCTCCCAACTTGGAGAGACAGGCCCTTTAAACTCCTGGTTTGCACAGGTTCCCAATTTGGCAGAGGATGGAAGGGACGAGGGAGAACCCATGAGAGAGTAGCTGTTAGGCATTTGGACGGGCACATGTCACTCTAATTTCCCGGCAGGAAGAAGAATTAACCAAAGTCTCAGCCACCCACCGGGAACCAGTATAGGACATGATCCAAAATTTTGGACTTGTGTTCAGCTCACAAAAAACGAGTTGAGAAATGGAGCTCAGGGGCACAGCAATTCACAAACTGGCAGAGTGATAAAGGACAACTATCGTCCAAAAATCTGTTGAGGGAAGTCAACGAGGCGGACTTGAAAGCGAGGCAAAATAGCAGGAAACAGATTTCAAGAGGTACCTTGGAATCGCCTGTAAAGCACAGGAAGAGGGGCACAAGTTCGACAGTGGTGCACTTGGCCAAAAAGGGCGTATGCGTTTTCTCCTGAATATATTCAGGAGAAAACGCATACGCCCTTTTTGGCCAAGCAAGCAAGCGGGCAATGCAAATCTGCACTACAAAGAAGTATCACTTCCCACCGGTCAAAAGGGACATCCACAAAATGTGTAAAAACCAGAAAGGCAAGACAGGCCCTGGAGAACTGGGAGCCTTGTTATGCTGATGGGCCGGATGTAAATTGCCAACTGCCTCACTGGAGGAGTGCATTGTGTTCCCTAAAACAAGTAAACAACAGAGCTACAGAGCCAAGGCCACTTCCAGTCTAGGGAATATACCTGGGGAAAACTGAAAATCAATAAGAAAGAGCCACCTCCAAATTTAGGGCTGCACTGACTACAAGAACCTCAACTTGGGTACACCTTAAATATCCCAGGAAATATAAAAATGGTTCAAAACATTGTGGTACTTACGTACGATGGAATATCCCTCAGCCATGAAATCAATGTCATAAGACCAGTAGCAGCAAAGTGAGTGGATTCAGGTATGATGATTCTAAGTGAAATAAGTCACACAGAAAAAGAAACTTATCATAAGATATCACTTAGGAAGATCCTGTAAACATGGCTACACGTGAACTGAGTTAGGAAAGAGAACAGAGTCTCACATTTAGAAAACACTCTTATGCCTGCATAAAGGGGAAGGAGAGGTGGGGTGATGCATAAAACCAGAGTGTGATATAAGCACAGGGACCGTTTCAAACACCAACTTTGGAATTGACAAAACCGACACCTTCCTCAGTGAAAGAGACTCAAAACCCCATATTTCCCACAGAGGAATATATCTGACTAGTAAGAATCTTAAAACCTATGTATTGATATGTCTCCATAAGGGAATCAAGTGTGTCTAGAGTGGCATAAACATGGCAGCGAGAATCAGCTCAAACCCACTATAAAAAGGAATTTCAAAAGCAAAACCAAAAAACAGGGAAATTCTTTACAATTCCTTCAGGGTGTCTGAGGAAACCTGGAAAGACCCTATCTACAATGACAGCTGGATGTGGCATAAGGCTGGACACTTGGGACTGAGAGGATTGGTGAGATTGGGTGAGCAAATGCAGACCCTTTCAAGCAATAATGCATGGCCCCCATTCCATGGGTCCCAACTCTCCAGGTTCAAGGGAATATTACTACAGCTATAACATGTACAGGAAACCTAGAGAATGGACACACTGTGAATACGAAAGGTTTCTAAAACTCAACGAATAGTCCCTCTCCTGGTGCTCCAGTTTGACTTTCCAACTGCCTTACTATCAATCTCCCAACTTGGACAGACAGGCCCTTTAACCTCCTGGTTTGCACAGGTTCCCAATTTGGCAGAGGATGGAAGGGACGAGGGAGAACCCATGAGAGAGTAGCTGTTAGGCATTTGGACGGGCACATGTCACTCTAATTTCCCGGCAGGAAGAAGAATTAACCAAAGTCTCAGCCACCCACCGGGAACCAGTATAGGACATGATCCAAAATTTTGGACTTGCGTTCAGCTCACAAAAAACGAGTTGAGAAATGGAGCTCAGGGGCACAGCAATTCACAAACTGGCAGAGTGATAAAGGACAACTATCGTCCAAAAATCTGTTGAGGGAAGTCAACGAGGCGGACTTGAAAGTGAGGCAAAATAGCAGGAAACAGATTTCAAGAGGTACCTTGGAATCGCCTGTAAAGCACAGGAAGAGGGGCACAACTTGGACAATGGTGCACTTGTCCAAAAAGGGCGTATGCGTTTTCTCCTGAATATATTCAGGAGAAAACGCATACGCCCTTTTTGGCCAAGCAAGCAAGCGGGCAATGCAAATCTGCAATACAAAGAAGTATCACTTCCCACCGGTCAAAAGGGACATCCACAAAATGTGTAAAAACCAGAAAGGCAAGACAGGCCCTGGAGAACTGGGAGCCTTGTTATGCTGATGGGCGGGATATAAATTGCCAACTGCCTCACTGGAGGAGTGCATTGTGTTCCCTAAAACAAGTAAACAACAGAGCTACAGAGCCAAGGCCACTTCCAGTCTAGGGAATATACCTGGGGAAAACTGAAAATCAATAACAAAGAGCCACCTCCAAATTTAGGGCTGCACTGGATACAAGAACCTCAACTTGGGTACACCTTAAATATCCCAGGAAATATAAAAATGGTTCAAAACATTGTGGTACTTACGTACGATGGAATATCCCTCAGCCATGAAATCAATGTCATAAGACCAGTAGCAGCAAATTGAGTGGATTCAGGTACGATGATTCTAAGTGAAATAAGTCACACAGAAAAAGAAACTTATCATAAGATATCACTTATGAAGATCCTGTAAACATGGCTACACGTGAACTGAGTTAGGAAAGAGAACAGAGTCTCACATTTAGAAAACACTCTTATGCCTGCATAAAGGGGAAGGAGAGATTGGGTGATGCATAAAACCAGAGTTTGATATAAGCACAGGGACCGTTTCAAAAACCAACTTTGGAATTGACAAAACCGACACCTTCCTCCGTGAAAGAGACTCAAAACCCCATATTTCCCACAGAGGAATATATCTGACTAGTAAGAATCTTAAAACCTATGTATTGATATGTCTCCATAAGGGAATCAAGTGTGTCTAGAGTGGCATAAACATGGCAGCGAGAATCAGCTCAAACCCACTATAAAAAGGAATTTCAAAAGCAAAACCAAAAAACAGGGAAATTCTTTACAATTCCTTCAGGGTGTCTGAGGAAACCTGGAAAGACCCTATCTACAATGACAGCTGGATGTGGCATAAGGCTGGACACTTGGGACTGAGAGGATTGGTGAGATTGGGTGAGCAAATGCAGACCCTTTCAAGCAATAATGCATGGCCCCCATTCCATGGGTCCCAACTCTCCAGGTTCAAGGGAATATTACTACAGCTATAACATGTACAGGAAACCTAGAGAATGGACACACTGTGAATACGAAAGGTTTCTAAAACTCAACGAATAGTCCCTCTCCTGGTGCTCCAGTTTGACTTTCCAACTGCCTTACTATCAATCTCCCAACTTGGAGAGACAGGCCCTTTAACCTCCTGGTTTGCACAGGTTCCCAATTTGGCAGAGGATGGAAGGGACGAGGGAGAACCCATGAGAGAGTAGCTGTTAGGCATTTGGACGGGCACATGTCACTCTAATTTCCCGGCAGGAAGAAGAATTAACCAAAGTCTCAGCCACCCAGCGGGAACCAGTATAGGACATGATCCAAAATTTTCGACTTGCGTTCAGCTCCCAAAAAACGAGTTGAGAAATGGAGCTCAGGGGCACAGCAATTCACAAACTGGCAGAGTGATAAAGGACAACTATCGTCCAAAAATCTGTTGAGGGAAGTCAACGAGGCGGACTTGAAAGTGAGGCAAAATAGCAGGAAATAGATTTCAAGAGGTACGTTGGAATCGCCTGTAAAGCACAGGAAGAGGGGCACAACTTGGACAATGGTGCACTTGGCCAAAAAGGGCGTATGCGTTTTCTCCTGAATATATTCAGGAGAAAACGCATACGCCCTTTTTGGCCAAGCAAGCAAGCGGGCAATGCAAATCTGCACTACAAAGAAGTATCACTTCCCACCGGTCAAAAGGGACATCCACAAAATGTGTAAAAACCAGAAAGGCAAGACAGGCCCTGGAGAACAGGGAGCCTTGTTATGCTGATGGGTGGGATGTAAATTGCCAACTGCCTCACTGGAGGAGTGCATTGTGTTCCCTAAAACAAGTAAACAACAGAGCTACAGAGCCAAGGCCACTTCCAGTCTAGGGAATATACCTTGGGAAAACTGAAAATCAATAAGAAACAGCCACCTCCACATTTAGGGCTGCACTGGCTACAAGAACCTCAACTTGGGTACACCTTAAATATCCCAGGAAACATAAAAATGGTTCAAAACATTGTGGTACTTACGTACGATGGAATATCCCTCAGCCATGAAATCAATGTCATAAGACCAGTAGCAGCAAAGTGAGTGGAATCAGGTACGATGATTCTAAGTGAAATAAGTCACACAGAAAAAGAAACTTATCATAAGATATCACTTATGAAGATCCTGTAAACATGGCTACACGTGAACTGAGTTAGGAAAGAGAACAGAGTCTCACATTTAGAAAACACTCTTATGCCTGCATAAAGGGGAAGGAGAGGTGGGGTGATGCATAAAACCAGAGTTTGATATAAGCACAGGGACCGTTTCAAAAACCAACTTTGGAATTGACAAGACCGACACCTTCCGCAGTGAAAGAGACTCAAAACCCCATATTTCCCACAGAGGAATATATCTGACTAGTAAGAATCTTAAAACCTATGTATTGATATGTCTCCATAAGGGAATCAAGTGTGTCTAGAGTGGCATAAACATGGAAGCGAGAATCAGCTCAAACCCACTATAAAAAGGAATTTCAAAAGCAAAACCAAAAAACAGGGAAATTCTTTACAATTCCTTCAGGGTGTCTGAGGAAACCTGGAAAGACCCTATCTACAATGACAGCTGGATGTGGCATAAGGCTGGACACTTGGGACTGAGAGGATTGGTGAGATTGGGTGAGCAAATGCAGACCCTTTCAAGCAATAATGCATGGCCCCCATTCCATGGGTCCCAACTCTCCATGTTCAAGGGAATATTACTACAGCTATAACATGTACAGGAAACCTAGAGAATGGACACACTGTGAATACGAAAGGTTTAGAAAACTCAACGAATAGTCCCTCTCCTGGTGCTCCAGTTTGACTTTCCAACTGCCTTACTATCAATCTCCCAACTTGGAGAGACAGGCCCTTTAACCTCCTGGTTTGCACAGGTTCCCAATTTGGCAGAGGATGGAAGGGACGAGGGAGAACCCATGAGAGAGTAGCTGTTAGGCATTTGGACGGGCACATGTCACTCTAATTTCCCGGCAGGAAGAAGAATTAACCAAAGTCTCAGCCACCCACCGGGAACCAGTATAGGACATGATCCAAAATTTTGGACTTGCGTTCAGCTCACAAAAAACGAGTTGAGAAATGGAGCTCAGGGGCACAGCAATTCACAAACTGGCAGAGTGATAAAGGACAACTATCGTCCAAAAATCTGTTGAGGGAAGTCAACGAGGCGGACTTGAAAGCGAGGCAAAATAGCAGGAAACAGATTTCAAGAGGAACCTTGGAATCCCCTGTAAAGCACAGGAAGAGGGGCACAACTTGTACAATGGTGCACTTGGCCAAAAAAGGGCGTATGCGTTTTCTCCTGAATATATTCAGGAGAAAACGCATACGCCCTTTTTTGGCCAAGCAAGTAAGCGGGCAATGCAAATCTGCACTACAAAGAAGTATCATTTCCCACCGGTCAAAAGGGACATCCACAAAATGTGTAAAAACCAGAAAGGCAAGACAGGCCCTGGAGAACTGGGAGCCTTGTTATGCTGATGGGCCGGATGTAAATTGCCAACTGCCTCACTGGAGGAGTGCATTGTGTTCCCTAAAACAAGTAAACAACAGAGCTACAGAGCCAAGGCCACTTCCAGTCTAGGGAATATACCTGGGGAAAACTGAAAATCAATAAGAAAGAGCCACCTCCAAATTTAGGGCTGCACTGACTACAAGAACCTCAACTTGGGTACACCTTAAATATCCCAGGAAATATAAAAATGGTTCAAAACATTGTGGTACTTACGTACGATGGAATATCCCTCAGCCATGAAATCAATGTCATAAGACCAGTAGCAGCAAAGTGAGTGGATTCAGGTATGATGATTCTAAGTGAAATAAGTCACACAGAAAAAGAAACTTATCATAAGATATCACTTAGGAAGATCCTGTAAACATGGCTACACGTGAACTGAGTTAGGAAAGAGAACAGAGTCTCACATTTAGAAAACACTCTTATGCCTGCATAAAGGGGAAGGAGAGGTGGGGTGATGCATAAAACCAGAGTGTGATATAAGCACAGGGACCGTTTCAAACACCAACTTTGGAATTGACAAAACCGACACCTTCCTCAGTGAAAGAGACTCAAAACCCCATATTTCCCACAGAGGAATATATCTGACTAGTAAGAATCTTAAAACCTATGTATTGATATGTCTCCATAAGGGAATCAAGTGTGTCTAGAGTGGCATAAACATGGCAGCGAGAATCAGCTCAAACCCACTATAAAAAGGAATTTCAAAAGCAAAACCAAAAAACAGGGAAATTCTTTACAATTCCTTCAGGGTGTCTGAGGAAACCTGGAAAGACCCTATCTACAATGACAGCTGGATGTGGCATAAGGCTGGACACTTGGGACTGAGAGGATTGGTGAGATTGGGTGAGCAAATGCAGACCCTTTCAAGCAATAATGCATGGCCCCCATTCCATGGGTCCCAACTCTCCAGGTTCAAGGGAATATTACTACAGCTATAACATGTACAGGAAACCTAGAGAATGGACACACTGTGAATACGAAAGGTTTCTAAAACTCAACGAATAGTCCCTCTCCTGGTGCTCCAGTTTGACTTTCCAACTGCCTTACTATCAATCTCCCAACTTGGACAGACAGGCCCTTTAACCTCCTGGTTTGCACAGGTTCCCAATTTGGCAGAGGATGGAAGGGACGAGGGAGAACCCATGAGAGAGTAGCTGTTAGGCATTTGGACGGGCACATGTCACTCTAATTTCCCGGCAGGAAGAAGAATTAACCAAAGTCTCAGCCACCCAGCGGGAACCAGTATAGGACATGATCCAAAATTTTCGACTTGCGTTCAGCTCCCAAAAAACGAGTTGAGAAATGGAGCTCAGGGGCACAGCAATTCACAAACTGGCAGAGTGATAAAGGACAACTATCGTCCAAAAATCTGTTGAGGGAAGTCAACGAGGCGGACTTGAAAGTGAGGCAAAATAGCAGGAAACAGATTTCAAGAGGTACGTTGGAATCGCCTGTAAAGCACGGGAAGAGGGGCACAACTTGGACAATGGTGCACTTGTCCAAAAAGGGCGTATGCGTTTTCTCCTGAATATATTCAGGAGAAAACGCATACGCCCTTTTTGGCCAAGCAAGCAAGCGGGCAATGCAAATCTGCACTACAAAGAAGTATCACTTCCCACCGGTCAAAAGGGACATCCACAAAATGTGTAAAAACCAGAAAGGCAAGACAGGCCCTGGAGAACAGGGAGCCTTGTTATGCTGATGGGTGGGATGTAAATTGCCAACTGCCTCACTGGAGGAGTGCATTGTGTTCCCTAAAACAAGTAAACAACAGAGCTACAGAGCCAAGGCCACTTCCAGTCTAGGGAATATACCTTGGGAAAACTGAAAATCAATAAGAAACAGCCACCTCCACATTTAGGGCTGCACTGGCTACAAGAACCTCAACTTGGGTACACCTTAAATATCCCAGGAAACATAAAAATGGTTCAAAACATTGTGGTACTTACGTACGATGGAATATCCCTCAGCCATGAAATCAATGTCATAAGACCAGTAGCAGCAAAGTGAGTGGAATCAGGTACGATGATTCTAAGTGAAATAAGTCACACAGAAAAAGAAACTTATCATAAGATATCACTTATGAAGATCCTGTAAACATGGCTACACGTGAACTGAGTTAGGAAAGAGAACAGCGTCTCACATTTAGAAAACACTCTTATGCCTGCATAAAGGGGAAGGAGAGGTGGGGTGATGCATAAAACCAGAGTTTGATATAAGCACAGGGACCGTTTCAAAAACCAACTTTGGAATTGACAAGACCGACACCTTCCTTAGTGAAAGAGACTCAAAACCCCATATTTCCCACAGAGGAATATATCTGACTAGTAAGAATCTTAAAACCTATGTATTGATATGTCTCCATAAGGGAATCAAGTGTGTCTAGAGTGGCATAAACATGGAAGCGAGAATCAGCTCAAACCCACTATAAAAAGGAATTTCAAAAGCAAAACCAAAAAACAGGGAAATTCTTTACAATTCCTTCAGGGTGTCTGAGGAAACCTGGAAAGACCCTATCTACAATGACAGCTGGATGTGGCATAAGGCTGGACACTTGGGACTGAGAGGATTGGTGAGATTGGGTGAGCAAATGCAGACCCTTTCAAGCAATAATGCATGGCCCCCATTCCATGGGTCCCAACTCTCCAGGTTCAAGGGAATATTACTACAGCTATAACATGTACAGGAAACCTAGAGAATGGACACACTGTGAATACGAAAGGTTTCTAAAACTCAACGAATAGTCCCTCTCCTGGTGCTCCAGTTTGACTTTCCAACTGCCTTACTATCAATCTCCCAACTTGGAGAGACAGGCCCTTTAACCTCCTGGTTTGCACAGGTTCCCAATTTGGCAGAGGATGGAAGGGACGAGGGAGAACCCATGAGAGAGTAGCTGTTAGGCATTTGGACGGGCACATGTCACTCTAATTTCCCGGCAGGAAGAAGAATTAACCAAAGTCTCAGCCACCCACCGGGAACCAGTATAGGACATGATCCAAAATTTTGGACTTGCGTTCAGCTCACAAAAAACGAGTTGAGAAATGGAGCTCAGGGGCACAGCAATTCACAAACTGGCAGAGTGATAAAGGACAACTATCGTCCAAAAATCTGTTGAGGGAAGTCAACGAGGCGGACTTGAAAGCGAGGCAAAATAGCAGGAAACAGATTTCAAGAGGTACCTTGGAATCGCCTGTAAAGCACAGGAAGAGGGGCACAAGTTCGACAGTGGTGCACTTGGCCAAAAAGGGCGTATGCGTTTTCTCCTGAATATATTCAGGAGAAAACGCATACGCCCTTTTTGGCCAAGCAAGCAAGCGGGCAATGCAAATCTGCACTACAAAGAAGTATCACTTCCCACCGGTCAAAAGGGACATCCACAAAATGTGTAAAAACCAGAAAGGCAAGACAGGCCCTGGAGAACTGGGAGCCTTGTTATGCTGATGGGCGGGATGTAAATTGCCAACTGCCTCACTGGAGGAGTGCATTGTGTTCCCTAAAACAAGTAAACAACAGAGCTACAGAGCCAAGGCCACTTCCAGTCTAGGGAATATACCTGGGGAAAACTGAAAATCAATAAGAAAGAGCCACCTCCAAATTTAGGGCTGCACTGACTACAAGAACCTCAACTTGGGTACACCTTAAATATCCCAGGAAATATAAAAATGGTTCAAAACATTGTGGTACTTACGTACGATGGAATATCCCTCAGCCATGAAATCAATGTCATAAGACCAGTAGCAGCAAAGTGAGTGGATTCAGGTATGATGATTCTAAGTGAAATAAGTCACACAGAAAAAGCAACTTATCATAAGATATCACTTATGAAGATCCTGTAAACATGGCTACACGTGAACTGAGTTAGGAAAGAGAACAGAGTCTCACATTTAGAAAACACTCTTATGCCTGCATAAAGGGGAAGGAGAGGTGGGGTGATGCATAAAACCAGAGTGTGATATAAGCACAGGGACCGTTTCAAACACCAACTTTGGAATTGACAAAACCGACACCTTCCTCAATGAAAGAGACTCAAAACCCCATATTTCCCACAGAGGAATATATCTGACTAGTCAGAATCTTAAAACCTATGTATTGATATGTCTCCATAAGGGAATCAAGTGTGTCTAGAGTGGCATAAACATGGCAGCGAGAATCAGCTCAAACCCACTATAAAAAGGAATTTCAAAAGCAAAACCAAAAAACAGGGAAATTCTTTACAATTCCTTCAGGGTGTCTGAGGAAACCTGGAAAGACCCTATCTACAATGACAGCTGGATGTGGCATAAGGCTGGACACTTGGGACTGAGAGGATTGGTGAGATTGGGTGAGCAAATGCAGACCCTTTCAAGCAATAATGCATGGCCCCCATTCCATGGGTCCCAACTCTCCAGGTTCAAGGGAATATTACTACAGCTATAACATGTACAGGAAACCTAGAGAATGGACACACTGTGAATACGAAAGGTTTCTAAAACTCAACGAATAGTCCCTCTCCTGGTGCTCCAGTTTGACTTTCCAACTGCCTTACTATCAATCTCCCAACTTGGACAGACAGGCCCTTTAACCTCCTGGTTTGCACAGGTTCCCAATTTGGCAGAGGATGGAAGGGACGAGGGAGAACCCATGAGAGAGTAGCTGTTAGGCATTTGGATGGGCACATGTCACTCTAATTTCCCGGCAGGAAGAAGAATTAACCAAAGTCTCAGCCACCCACCGGGAACCAGTATAGGACATGATCCAAAATTTTGGACTTGCGTTCAGCTCACAAAAAACGAGTTGAGAAATGGAGCTCAGGGGCACAGCAATTCACAAACTGGCAGAGTGATAAAGGACAACTATCGTCCAAAAATCTGTTGAGGGAAGTCAACGAGGCGGACTTGAAAGTGAGGCAAAATAGCAGGAAACAGATTTCAAGAGGTACCTTGGAATCGCCTGTAAAGCACAGGAAGAGGGGCACAACTTGGACAATGGTGCACTTGTCCAAAAAGGGCGTATGCGTTTTCTCCTGAATATATTCAGGAGAAAACGCATACGCCCTTTTTGGCCAAGCAAGCAAGCGGGCAATGCAAATCTGCACTACAAAGAAGTATCACTTCCCACCGGTCAAAAGGGACATCCACAAAATGTGTAAAAACCAGAAAGGCAAGACAGGCCCTGGAGAACAGGGAGCCTTGTTATGCTGATGGGTGGGATGTAAATTGCCAACTGCCTCACTGGAGGAGTGCATTGTGTTCCCTAAAACAAGTAAACAACAGAGCTACAGAGCCAAGGCCACTTCCAGTCTAGGGAATATACCTTGGGAAAACTGAAAATCAATAAGAAACAGCCACCTCCACATTTAGGGCTGCACTGGCTACAAGAACCTCAACTTGGGTACACCTTAAATATCCCAGGAAACATAAAAATGGTTCAAAACATTGTGGTACTTACGTACGATGGAATATCCCTCAGCCATGAAATCAATGTCATAAGACCAGTAGCAGCAAAGTGAGTGGAATCAGGTACGATGATTCTAAGTGAAATAAGTCACACAGAAAAAGAAACTTATCATAAGATATCACTTATGAAGATCCTGTAAACATGGCTACACGTGAACTGAGTTAGGA
Organism: Mesoplodon densirostris; assembly: GCF_025265405.1. Taxonomy (NCBI): domain Eukaryota; kingdom Metazoa; phylum Chordata; class Mammalia; order Artiodactyla; family Ziphiidae; genus Mesoplodon; species Mesoplodon densirostris. Next base: position 1,741,203 of record NW_026778200.1, on the reverse strand, counting down.
AAGAGAACAGAGTCTCACATTTAGAAAACACTCTTATGCCTGCATAAAGGGGAAGGAGAGGTGGGGTGATGCATAAAACCAGAGTTTGATATAAGCACAGGGACCGTTTCAAAAACCAACTTTGGAATTGACAAGACCGACACCTTCCTTAGTGAAAGAGACTCAAAACCCCATATTTCCCACAGAGGAATATATCTGACTAGTAAGAATCTTAAAACCTATGTATTGATATGTCTCCATAAGGGAATCAAGTGTGTCTAGAGTGGCATAAACATGGCAGCGAGAATCAGCTCAAACCCACTATAAAAAGGAATTTCAAAAGCAAAACCAAAAAACAGGGAAATTCTTTACAATTCCTTCAGGGTGTCTGAGGAAACCTGGAAAGACCCTATCTACAATGACAGCTGGATGTGGCATAAGGCTGGACACTTGGGACTGAGAGGATTGGTGAGATTGGGTGAGCAAATGCAGACCCTTTCAAGCAATAATGCATGGCCCCCATTCCATGGGTCCCAACTCTCCAGGTTCAAGGGAATATTACTACAGCTATAACATGTACAGGAAACCTAGAGAATGGACACACTGTGAATACGAAAGGTTTAGAAAACTCAACGAATAGTCCCTCTCCTGGTGCTCCAGTTTGACTTTCCAACTGCCTTACTATCAATCTCCCAACTTGGACAGACAGGCCCTTTAACCTCCTGGTTTGCACAGGTTCCCAATTTGGCAGAGGATGGAAGGGACGAGGGAGAACCCATGAGAGAGTAGCTGTTAGGCATTTGGACGGGCACATGTCACTCTAATTTCCCGGCAGGAAGAAGAATTAACCAAAGTCTCAGCCACCCACCGGGAACCAGTATAGGACATGATCCAAAATTTTGGACTTGCGTTCAGCTCACAAAAAACGAGTTGAGAAATGGAGCTCAGGGGCACAGCAATTCACAAACTGGCAGAGTGATAAAGGACAACTATCGTCCAAAAATCTGTTGAGGGAAGTCAACGAGGCGGACTTGAAAGCGAGGCAAAATAGCAGGAAACAGATTTCAAGAGGAACCTTGGAATCCCCTGTAAAGCACAGGAAGAGGGGCACAACTTGTACAATGGTGCACTTGGCCAAAAAAGGGCGTATGCGTTTTCTCCTGAATATATTCAGGAGAAAACGCATACGCCCTTTTTGGCCAAGCAAGTAAGCGGGCAATGCAAATCTGCACTACAAAGAAGTATCATTTCCCACCGGTCAAAAGGGACATCCACAAAATGTGTAAAAACCAGAAAGGCAAGACAGGCCCTGGAGAACTGGGAGCCTTGTTATGCTGATGGGCGGGATGTAAATTGCCAACTGCCTCACTGGAGGAGTGCATTGTGTTCCCTAAAACAAGTAAACAACAGAGCTACAGAGCCAAGGCCACTTCCAGTCTAGGGAATATACCTTGGGAAAACTGAAAATCAATAAGAAAGAGCCACCTCCAAATTTAGGGCTGCACTGACTACAAGAACCTCAACTTGGGTACACCTTAAATATCCCAGGATATATAAAAATGGTTCAAAATATTGTGGTACTTACATACGATGGAATATCCCTCAGCCATGAAATCAATGTCATAAGACCAGTAGCAGCAAAGTGAGTGGAATCAGGTACGATGATTCTAAGTGAAATAAGTCACACAGAAAAAGAAACTTATCATAAGCTATCACTTATGAAGATCCTGTAAACATGGCTACACGTGAACTGAGTTAGGAAAGAGAACAGAGTCTCACATTTAGAAAACACTCTTATGCCTGCATAAAGGGGAAGGAGAGGTGGGGTGATGCATAAAACCAGAGTTTGATATAAGCACAGGGACCGTTTCAAAAACCAACTTTGGAATTGACAAGACCGACACCTTCCTTAGTGAAAGAGACTCAAAACCCCATATTTCCCACAGAGGAATATAGCTGACTAGTAAGAATCTTAAAACCTATGTATTGATATGTCTCCATAAGGGAATCAAGTGTGTCTAGAGTGGCATAAACATGGCAGCGAGAATCAGCTCAAACCCACTATAAAAAGGAATTTCAAAAGCAAAACCAAAAAACAGGGAAATTCTTAACAATTCCTTCAGGGTGTCTGAGGAAACCTGGAAAGACCCTATCTACAATGACAGCTGGATGTGGCATAAGGCTGGACACTTGGGACTGAGAGGATTGGTGAGATTGGGTGAGCAAATGCAGACCCTTTCAAGCAATAATGCATGGCCCCCATTCCATGGGTCCCAACTCTCCAGGTTCAAGGGAATATTACTACAGCTATAACATGTACAGGAAACCTAGAGAATGGACACACTGTGAATACGAAAGGTTTCTAAAACTCAACGAATAGTCCCTCTCCTGGTGCTCCAGTTTGACTTTCCAACTGCCTTACTATCAATCTCCCAACTTGGAGAGACAGGCCCTTTAACCTCCTGGTTTGCACAGGTTCCCAATTTGGCAGAGGATGGAAGGGACGAGGGAGAACCCATGAGAGAGTAGCTGTTAGGCATTTGGACGGGCACATGTCACTCTAATTTCCCGGCAGGAAGAAGAATTAACCAAAGTCTCAGCCACCCACCGGGAACCAGTATAGGACATGATCCAAAATTTTGGACTTGCGTTCAGCTCACAAAAAACGAGTTGAGAAATGGAGCTCAGGGGCACAGCAATTCACAAACTGGCAGAGTGATAAAGGACAACTATCGTCCAAAAATCTGTTGAGGGAAGTCAACGAGGCGGACTTGAAAGCGAGGCAAAATAGCAGGAAACAGATTTCAAGAGGTACCTTGGAATCGCCTGTAAAGCACAGGAAGAGGGGCACAAGTTCGACAGTGGTGCACTTGGCCAAAAAGGGCGTATGCGTTTTCTCCTGAATATATTCAGGAGAAAACGCATACGCCCTTTTTGGCCAAGCAAGCAAGCGGGCAATGCAAATCTGCACTACAAAGAAGTATCACTTCCCACCGGTCAAAAGGGACATCCACAAAATGTGTAAAAACCAGAAAGGCAAGACAGGCCCTGGAGAACTGGGAGCCTTGTTATGCTGATGGGCGGGATGTAAATTGCCAACTGCCTCACTGGAGGAGTGCATTGCGTTCCCTAAAACAAGTAAACAACAGAGCTACAGAGCCAAGGCCACTTCCAGTCTAGGGAATATACCTGGGGAAAACTGAAAATCAATAAGAAAGAGCCACCTCCAAATTTAGGGCTGCACTGACTACAAGAACCTCAACTTGGGTACACCTTAAATATCCCAGGAAATATAAAAATGGTTCAAAACATTGTGGTACTTACGTACGATGGAATATCCCTCAGCCATGAAATCAATGTCATAAGACCAGTAGCAGCAAAGTGAGTGGATTCAGGTATGATGATTCTAAGTGAAATAAGTCACACAGAAAAAGAAACTTATCATAAGATATCACTTAGGAAGATCCTGTAAACATGGCTACACGTGAACTGAGTTAGGAAAGAGAACAGAGTCTCACATTTAGAAAACACTCTTATGCCTGCATAAAGGGGAAGGAGAGGTGGGTTGATGCATAAAACCAGAGTGTGATATAAGCACAGGGACCGTTTCAAACACCAACTTTGGAATTGACAAAACCGACACCTTCCTCAGTGAAAGAGACTCAAAACCCCATATTTCCCACAGAGGAATATATCTGACTAGTAAGAATCTTAAAACCTATGTATTGATATGTCTCCATAAGGGAATCAAGTGTGTCTAGAGTGGCATAAACATGGCAGCGAGAATCAGCTCAAACCCACTATAAAAAGGAATTTCAAAAGCAAAACCAAAAAACAGGGAAATTCTTTACAATTCCTTCAGGGTGTCTGAGGAAACCTGGAAAGACCCTATCTACAATGACAGCTGGATGTGGCATAAGGCTGGACACTTGGGACTGAGAGGATTGGTGAGATTGGGTGAGCAAATGCAGACCCTTTCAAGCAATAATGCATGGCCCCCATTCCATGGGTCCCAACTCTCCATGTTCAAGGGAATATTACTACAGCTATAACATGTACAGGAAACCTAGAGAATGGACACACTGTGAATACGAAAGGTTTCTAAAACTCAACGAATAGTCCCTCTCCTGGTGCTCCAGTTTGACTTTCCAACTGCCTTACTATCAATCTCCCAACTTGGACAGACAGGCCCTTTAACCTCCTGGTTTGCACAGGTTCCCAATTTGGCAGAGGATGGAAGGGACGAGGGAGAACCCATGAGAGAGTAGCTGTTAGGCATTTGGACGGGCACATGTCACTCTAATTTCCCGGCAGGAAGAAGAATTAACCAAAGTCTCAGCCACCCAGCGGGAACCAGTATAGGACATGATCCAAAATTTTCGACTTGCGTTCAGCTCCCAAAAAACGAGTTGAGAATTGGAGCTCACGGGCACAGCAATTCACAAACTGGCAGAGTGATAAAGGACAACTATCGTCCAAAAATCTGTTGAGGGAAGTCAACGAGGCGGACTTGAAAGTGAGGCAAAATAGCAGGAAACAGATTTCAAGAGGTACGTTGGAATCGCCTGTAAAGCACGGGAAGAGGGGCACAACTTGGACAATGGTGCACTTGGCCAAAAAGGGCGTATGCGTTTTCTCCTGAATATATTCAGGAGAAAACGCATACGCCCTTTTTGGCCAAGCAAGCAAGCGGGCAATGCAAATCTGCACTACAAAGAAGTATCACTTCCCACCGGTCAAAAGGGACATCCACAAAATGTGTAAAAACCAGAAAGGCAAGACAGGCCCTGGAGAACAGGGAGCCTTGTTATGCTGATGGGTGGGATGTAAATTGCCAACTGCCTCACTGGAGGAGTGCATTGTGTTCCCTAAAACAAGTAAACAACAGAGCTACAGAGCCAAGGCCACTTCCAGTCTAGGGAATATACCTTGGGAAAACTGAAAATCAATAAGAAACAGCCACCTCCACATTTAGGGCTGCACTGGCTACAAGAACCTCAACTTGGGTACACCTTAAATATCCCAGGAAACATAAAAATGGTTCAAAACATTGTGGTACTTACGTACGATGGAATATCCCTCAGCCATGAAATCAATGTCATAAGACCAGTAGCAGCAAAGTGAGTGGAATCAGGTACGATGATTCTAAGTGAAATACGTCACACAGAAAAAGAAACTTATCATAAGATATCACTTATGAAGATCCTGTAAACATGGCTACACGTGAACTGAGTTAGGAAAGAGAACAGAGTCTCACATTTAGAAAACACTCTTATGCCTGCATAAAGGGGAAGGAGAGGTGGGGTGATGCATAAAACCAGAGTTTGATATAAGCACAGGGACCGTTTCAAAAACCAACTTTGGAATTGACAAGACCGACACCTTCCTTAGTGAAAGAGACTCAAAACCCCGTATTTCCCACAGAGGAATATATCTGACTAGTAAGAATCTTAAAACCTATGTATTGATATGTCTCCATAAGGGAATCAAGTGTGTCTAGAGTGGCATAAACATGGCAGCGAGAATCAGCTCAAACCCACTATAAAAAGGAATTTCAAAAGCAAAACCAAAAAACAGGGAAATTCTTTACAATTCCTTCAGGGTGTCTGAGGAAACCTGGAAAGACCCTATCTACAATGACAGCTGGATGGGGCATAAGGCTGGACACTTGGGACTGAGAGGATTGGTGAGATTGGGTGAGCAAATGCAGACCCTTTCAAGCAATAATGCATGGCCCCCATTCCATGGGTCCCAACTCTCCAGGTTCAAGGGAATATTACTACAGCTATAACATGTACAGGAAACCTAGAGAATGGACACACTGTGAATACGAAAGGTTTCTAAAACTCAACGAATAGTCCCTCTCCTGGTGCTCCAGTTTGACTTTCCAACTGCCTTACTATCAATCTCCCAACTTGGAGAGACAGGCCCTTTAACCTCCTGGTTTGCACAGGTTCCCAATTTGGCAGAGGATGGAAGGGACGAGGGAGAACCCATGAGAGAGTAGCTGTTAGGCATTTGGACGGGCACATGTCACTCTAATTTCCCGGCAGGAAGAAGAATTAACCAAAGTCTCAGCCACCCACCGGGAACCAGTATAGGACATGATCCAAAATTTTGGACTTGCGTTCAGCTCACAAAAAACGAGTTGAGAAATGGAGCTCAGGGGCACAGCAATTCACAAACTGGCAGAGTGATAAAGGACAACTATCGTCCAAAAATCTGTTGAGGGAAGTCAACGAGGCGGACTTGAAAGCGAGGCAAAATAGCAGGAAACAGATTTCAAGAGGTACCTTGGAATCGCCTGTAAAGCACAGGAAGAGGGGCACAAGTTCGACAGTGGTGCACTTGGCCAAAAAGGGCGTATGCGTTTTCTCCTGAATATATTCAGGAGAAAACGCATACGCCCTTTTTGGCCAAGCAAGCAAGCGGGCAATGCAAATCTGCACTACAAAGAAGTATCACTTCCCACCGGTCAAAAGGGACATCCACAAAATGTGTAAAAACCAGAAAGGCAAGACAGGCCCTGGAGAACTGGGAGCCTTGTTATGCTGATGGGCGGGATGTAAATTGCCAACTGCCTCACTGGAGGAGTGCATTGTGTTCCCTTAAACAAGTAAACAACAGAGCTACAGAGCCAAGGCCACTTCCAGTCTAGGGAATATACCTGGGGAAAACTGAAAATCAATAAGAAAGAGCCACCTCCAAATTTAGGGCTGCACTGACTACAAGAACCTCAACTTGGGTACACCTTAAATATCCCAGGAAATATAAAAATGGTTCAAAACATTGTGGTACTTACGTACGATGGAATATCCCTCAGCCATGAAATCAATGTCATAAGACCAGTAGCAGCAAAGTGAGTGGATTCAGGTATGATGATTCTAAGTGAAATAAGTCACACAGAAAAAGCAACTTATCATAAGATATCACTTATGAAGATCCTGTAAACATGGCTACACGTGAACTGAGTTAGGAAAGAGAACAGAGTCTCACATTTAGAAAACACTCTTATGCCTGCATAAAGGGGAAGGAGAGGTGGGGTGATGCATAAAACCAGAGTGTGATATAAGCACAGGGACCGTTTCAAACACCAACTTTGGAATTGACAAAACCGACACCTTCCTCAGTGAAAGAGACTCAAAACCCCATATTTCCCGCAGAGGAATATATCTGACTAGTAAGAATCTTAAAACCTATGTATTGATATGACTCCATAAGGGAATCAAGTGTGTCTAGAGTGGCATAAACATGGCAGCGAGAATCAGCTCAAACCCACTATAAAAAGGAATTTCAAAAGCAAAACCAAAAAACAGGGAAATTCTTTACAATTCCTTCAGGGTGTCTGAGGAAACCTGGAAAGACCCTATCTACAATGACAGCTGGATGTGGCATAAGGCTGGACACTTGGGACTGAGAGGATTGGTGAGATTGGGTGAGCGAATGCAGACCCTTTCAAGCAATAATGCATGGCCCCCATTCCATGGGTCCCAACTCTCCATGTTCAAGGGAATATTACTACAGCTATAACATGTACAGGAAACCTAGAGAATGGACACACTGTGAATACGAAAGGTTTCTAAAACTCAACGAATAGTCCCTCTCCTGGTGCTCCAGTTTGACTTTCCAACTGCCTTACTATCAATCTCCCAACTTGGAGAGACAGGCCCTTTAACCTCCTGGTTTGCACAGGTTCCCAATTTGGCAGAGGATGGAAGGGACGAGGGAGAACCCATGAGAGAGTAGCTGTTAGGCATTTGGACGGGCACATGTCACTCTAATTTCCCGGCAGGAAGAAGAATTAACCAAAGTCTCAGCCACCCACCGGGAACCAGTATAGGACATGATCCAAAATTTTGGACTTGCGTTCAGCTCCCTAAAAACGAATTGAGAAATGGAGCTCAGGGGCACAGCAATTCACAAACTGGCAGAGTGATAAAGGACAACTATCGTCCAAAAATCTGTTGAGGGAAGTCAACGAGGCGGACTTGAAAGTGAGGCAAAATAGCAGGAAACAGATTTCAAGAGGTACCTTGGAATCGCCTGTAAAGCACAGGAAGAGGGGCACAACTTGGACAATGGTGCACTTGGCCAAAAAGGGCGTATGTGTTTTCTCCTGAATATATTCAGGAGAAAACGCATACGCCCTTTTTGGCCAAGCAAGCAAGCGGGCAATGCAAATCTGCACTACAAAGAAGTATCACTTCCCACCGGTCAAAAGGGACATCCACAAAATGTGTAAAAACCAGAAAGGCAAGACAGGCCCTGGAGAACAGGGAGCCTTGTTATGCTGATGGGCGGGATGTAAATTGCCAACTGCCTCACTGGAGGAGTGCACTGTGTTCCCTAAAGCAAGTAAACAACAGAGCTACAGAGCCAAGGCCACTTCCAGTCTAGGGAATATACCTGGGGAAAACTGAAAATCAATAAGAAAGAGCCACCTCCAAATTTAGGGCTTCACTGGCTACAAGAACCTCAACTTGGGTACACCTTAAATATCCCAGGAAATATAAAAATGGTTCAAAACATTGTGGTACTTACGTACGATGGAATATCCCTCAGCCATGAAATCAATGTCATAAGACCAGTAGCAGCAAAGTGAGTGGATTCAGGTACGATGATTCTAAGTGAAATAAGTCACACAGAAAAAGAAACTTATCATAAGATATCACTTATGAAGATCCTGTAAACATGGCTACACGTGAACTGAGTTAGGAAAGAGAACAGAGTCTCACATTTAGAAAACACTCTTATGCCTGCATAAAGGGGAAGGAGAGGTGGGGTGATGCATAAAACCAGAGTTTTATATAAGCACAGGGACCGTTTCAAAAACCAACTTTGGAATTGACAAGACCGACACCTTCCTTAGTGAAAGAGACTAAAAACCCCATATTTCCCGCAGAGGAATATATCTGACTAGTAAGAATCTTAAAACCTATGTATTGATATGACTCCATGAGGGAATCAAGTGTGTCTAGAGTGGCATAAACATGGCAGCGAGAATCAGCTCAAACCCACTATAAAAAGGAATTTCAAAAGCAAAACCAAAAAACAGGGAAATTCTTTACAATTCCTTCAGGGTGTCTGAGGAAACCTGGAAAGACCCTATCTACAATGACAGCTGGATGTGGCATAAGGCTGGACACTTGGGACTGAGAGGATTGGTGAGATTGGGTGAGCAAATGCAGACCCTTTCAAGCAATAATGCATGGCCCCCATTCCATGGGTCCCAACTCTCCAGGTTCAAGGGAATATTACTACAGCTATAACATGTACAGGAAACCTAGAGAATGGACACACTGTGAATACGAAAGGTTTCTAAAACTCAACGAATAGTCCCTCTCCTGGTGCTCCAGTTTGACTTTCCAACTGCTTTACTATCAATCTCCCAACTTGGAGAGACAGGCCCTTTAACCTCTTGGTTTGCACAGGTTCCCAATTTGGCAGAGGATGGAAGGGACGAGGGAGAACCCATGAGAGAGTAGCTGTTAGGCATTTGGACGGGCACATGTCACTCTAATTTCCCGGCAGGAAGAAGAATTAACCAAAGTCTCAGCCACCCACCGGGAACCAGTATAGGACATGATCCAAAATTTTGGACTTGTGTTCAGCTCACAAAAAACGAGTTGAGAAATGGAGCTCAGGGGCACAGCAATTCACAAACTGGCAGAGTGATAAAGGACAACTATCGTCCAAAAATCTGTTGAGGGACGTCAACGAGGTGGACTTGAAAGCGAGGCAAAATAGCAGGAAACAGATTTCAAGAGGTACCTTGGAATCGCCTGTAAAGCACAGGAAGAGGGGCACAACTTGGACAATGGTGCACTTGGCCAAAAAGGGCGTATGCGTTTTATCCTGAATATATTCAGGAGAAAACGCATACGCCCTTTTTGGCCAAGCAAGCAAGCGGGCAATGCAAATCTGCACTACAAAGAAGTATCACTTCCCACCGGTCAAAAGGGACATCCACAAAATGTGTAAAATCCAGAAAGGCAAGACAGGCCCTGGAGAACAGGGAGCCTTGTTATGCTAATGGGTGGGATGTAAATTGCCAACTGCCTCACTGGAGGAGTGCATTGTGTTCCCTAAAACAAGTAAACAACAGAGCTACAGAGCCAAGGCCACTTCCAGTCTAGGGAATATACCTGGGGAAAACTGAAAATCAATAAGAAAGAGCCACCTCCAAATTTAGGGCTGCACTGGCTACAAGAACCTCAACTTGGGTACACCTTAAATATCCCAGGAAATATAAAAATGGTTCAAAACATTGTGGTACTTACGTACGATGGAATATCCCTCAGCCATGAAATCAATGTCATAAGACCAGTAGCAGCAAAGTGAGTGGATTCAGGTACGATGATTCTAAGTGAAATAAGTCACACAGAAAAAGAAACTTATCATAAGATATCACTTATGAAGATCCTGTAAACATGGCTACACGTGAACTGAGTTAGGAAAGAGAACAGAGTCTCACATTTAGAAAACACTCTTATGCCTGCATAAAGGGGAAGGAGAGGTGGGGTGATGCATAAAACCAGAGTTTGATATAAGCACAGGGACCGTTTCAAAAACCAACTTTGGAATTGACAAGACCGACACCTTCCTCAGTGAAAGAGACTCAAAACCCCATATTTCCCACAGAGTAATATATCTGACTAGTAAGAATCTTAAAACCTATGTATTGATATGTCTCCATAAGGGAATCAAGTGTGTCTAGAGTGGCATAAACATGGCAGCGAGAATCAGCTCAAACCCACTCTAAAAAGGAATTTCAAAAGCAAAACCAAAAAACAGGGAAATTCTTTACAATTCCTTCAGGGTGTCTGAGGAAACCTGGAAAGACCCTATCTACAATGACAGCTGGATGTGGCATAAGGCTGGACACTTGGGACTGAGAGGATTGGTGAGATTGGGTGAGCAAATGCAGACCCTTTCAAGCAATAATGCATGGACCCCATTCCATGGGTCCCAACTCTCCAGGTTCAAGGGAATATTACTACAGCTATAACATGTACAGGAAACCTAGAGAATGGACACACTGTGAATACGAAAGGTTTCTAAAACTCAACGAATAGTCCCTCTCCTGGTGCTCCAGTTTGACTTTCCAACTGCCTTACTATCAATCTCCCAACTTGGAGAGACAGGCCCTTTAACCTCCTGGTTTGCACAGGTTCCCAATTTGGCAGAGGATGGAAGGGACGAGGGAGAACCCATGAGAGAGTAGCTGTTAGGCATTTGGACGGGCACATGTCACTCTAATTTCCCGGCAGGAAGAAGAATTAACCAAAGTCTCAGCCACCCACCGGGAACCAGTATAGGACATGATCCAAAATTTTGGACTTGCGTTCAGCTCACAAAAAACGAGTTGAGAAATGGAGCTCAGGGGCACAGCAATTCACAAACTGGCAGAGTGATAAAGGACAACTATCGTCCAAAATTCTGTTGAGGGAAGTCAACGAGGTGGACTTGAAAGCGAGGCAAAATAGCAGGAAACAGATTTCAAGAGGTACCTTGGAATCGCCTGTAAAGCACAGGAAGAGGGGCACAACTTGGACAATGGTGCACTTGGCCAAAAAGGGCGTATGCGTTTTCTCCTGAATATATTCAGGAGAAAACGCATACGCCCTTTTTGGCCAAGCAAGCAAGCGGGCAATGCAAATCTGCACTACAAAGAAGTATCACTTCCCACCGGTCAAAAGGGACATCCACAAAATGTGTAAAAATCAGAAAGGCAAGACAGGCCCTGGAGAACTGGGAGCCTTGTTATGCTGATGGGCGGGATGTAAATTGCCAACTGCCTCACTGGAGGAGTGCATTGTGTTCCCTAAAACAAGTAAACAACAGAGCTACAGAGCCAAGGCCACTTCCAGTCTAGGGAATATACCTTGGGAAAACTGAAAATCAATAAGAAAGAGCCACCTCCAAATTTGGGGCTGCACTGGCTACAAGAACCTCAACTTGGGTACACCTTAAATATCCCAGGAAATATAAAAATGGTTCAAAACATTGTGGTACTTACGTACGATGGAATATCCCTCAGCCATGAAATCAATGTCATAAGACCAGTAGCAGCAAAGTGAGTGGATTCAGGTACGATGATTCTAAGTGAAATAAGTCACACAGAAAAAGAAACTTATCATAAGATATCACTTATGAAGATCCTGTAAACATGGCTACACGTGAACTGAGTTAGGAAAGAGAACAGAGTCTCACATTTAGAAAACACTCTTATGCCTGCATAAAGGGGAAGGAGAGGTGGGGTGATGCATAAAACCAGAGTTTGATATAAGCACAGGGACCGTTTCAAAAACCAACTTTGGAATTGACAAAACCGACACCTTCCTCCGTGAAAGAGACTCAAAACCCCATATTTCCCACAGAGGAATATATCTGACTAGTAAGAATCTTAAAACCTATGTATTGATATGTCTCCATAAGGGAATCAAGTGTGTCTAGAGTGGCATAAACATGGCAGCGAGAATCAGCTCAAACCCACTATAAAAAGGAATTTCAAAAGCAAAACCAAAAAACAGGGAAATTCTTTACAATTCCTTCAGGGTGTCTGAGGAAACCTGGAAAGACCCTATCTACAATGACAGCTGGATGTGGCATAAGGCTGGACACTTGGGACTGAGAGGATTGGTGAGATTGGGTGAGCAAATGCAGATCCTTTCAAGCAATAATGCATGGCCCCCATTCCATGGGTCCCAACTCTCCAGGTTCAAGGGAATATTACTACAGCTATAACATGTACAGGAAACCTAGAGAATGGACACACTGTGAATACGAAAGGTTTCTAAAACTCAACGAATAGTCCCTCTCCTGGTGCTCCAGTTTGACTTTCCAACTGCCTTACTATCAATCTCCCAACTTGGAGAGACAGGCCCTTTAACCTCCTGGTTTGCACAGGTTCCCAATTTGGCAGAGGATGGAAGGGACGAGGGAGAACCCATGAGAGAGTAGCTGTTAGGCATTTGGACGGGCACATGTCACTCTAATTTCCCGGCAGGAAGAAGAATTAACCAAAGTCTCAGCCACCCAGCGGGAACCAGTATAGGACAGGATCCAAAATTTTGGACTTGCGTTCAGCTCACAAAAAACGAGTTGAGAAATGGAGCTCAGGGGCACAGCAATTCACAAACTGGCAGAGTGATAAAGGACAACTATCGTCCAAAAATCTGTTGAGGGAAGTCAACGAGGCGGACTTGAAAGTGAGGCAAAATAGCAGGAAACAGATTTCAAGAGGTACCTTGGAATCGCCTGTAAAGCACAGGAAGAGGGGCACAACTTGGACAATGGTGCACTTGGCCAAAAAGGGCGTATGCGTTTTCTCCTGAATATATTCAGGAGAAAACGCATACGCCCTTTTTGGCCAAGCAAGCAAGCGGGCAATGCAAATCTGCACTACAAAGAAGTATCACTTCCCACCGGTCAAAAGGGACATCCACAAAATGTGTAAAAACCAGAAAGGCAAGACAGGCCCTGGAGAACAGGGAGCCTTGTTATGCTGATGGGCGGGATGTAAATTGCCAACTGCCTCACTGGAGGAGTGCATTGTGTTCCCTAAAACAAGTAAACGACAGAGCTACAGAGCCAAGGCCACTTCCAGTCTAGGGAATATACCTGGGGAAAACTGAAAATCAATAAGAAAGAGCCACCTCCAAATTTAGGGCTGCACTGGCTACAAGAACCTCAACTTGGGTACACCTTAAATATCCCAGGAAATATAAAAATGGTTCAAAACATTGTGGTACTTACGTACGATGGAATATCCCTCAGCCATGAAATCAATGTCATAAGACCAGTAGCAGCAAAGTGAGTGGATTCAGGTACGATGATTCTAAGTGAAATAAGTCACACAGAAAAAGAAACTTATCATAAGATATCACTTATGAAGATCCTGTAAACATGGCTACACGTGAACTGAGTTAGGAAAGAGAACAGAGTCTCACATTTAGAAAACACTCTTATGCCTGCATAAAGGGGAAGGAGAGGTGGGGTGATGCATAAAACCAGAGTTTGATATAAGCACAGGGACCGTTTCAAAAACCAACTTTGGAATTGACAAGACCGACACCTTCCTTAGTGAAAGAGACTAAAAACCCCATATTTCCCGCAGAGGAATATATCTGATTAGTAAGAATCTTAAAACCTATGTATTGATATGACTTCATGAGGGAATCAAGTGTGTCTAGAGTGGCATAAACATGGCAGCGAGAATCATCTCAAACCCACTATAAAAAGGAATTTCAAAAGCAAAACCAAAAAACAGGGAAATTCTTTACAATTCCTTCAGGGTGTCTGAGGAAACCTGGAAAGACCCTATCTACAATGACAGCTGGATGTGGCATAAGGCTGGACACTTGGGACTGAGAGGATTGGTGAGATTGGGTGAGCAAATGCAGACCCTTTCAAGCAATAATGCATGGCCCCTATTCCATGGGTCCCAACTCTCCAGGTTCAAGGGAATATTACTACAGCTATAACATGTACAGGAAACCTAGAGAATGGACACACTGTGAATACGAAAGGTTTCTAAAACTCAACGAATAGTCCCTCTCCTGGTGCTCCAGTTTGACTTTCCAACTGCCTTACTATGAATCTCCCAACTTGGAGAGACAGGCCCTTTAACCTCTTGGTTTGCACAGGTTCCCAATTTGGCAGAGGATGGAAGGGACGAGGGAGAACCCATGAGAGAGTAGCTGTTAGTCATTTGGACGGGCACATGTCACTCTAATTTCCCGGCAGGAAGAAGAATTAACCAAAGTCTCAGCCACCCACCGGGAACCAGTATAGGACATGATCCAAAATTTTGGACTTGCGTTCAGCTCACAAAAAACGAGTTGAGAAATGGAGCTCAGGGGCACAGCAATTCACAAACTGGCAGAGTGATAAAGGACAACTATCGTCCAAAAATCTGTTGAGGGAAGTCAACGAGGCGGACTTGAAAGTGAGGCAAAATAGCAGGAAACAGATTTCAAGAGGTACGTTGGAATCGCCTGTAAAGCACAGGAAGAGGGGCACAACTTGGACAATGGTGCACTTGGCCAAAAAGGGCGTATGCGTTTTCTCCTGAATATATTCAGGAGAAATCGCATACGCCCTTTTTGGCCAAGCAAGCAAGCGGGCAATGCAAATCTGCACTACAAAGAAGTATCACTTCCCACCGGTCAAAAGGGACATCCACAAAATGTGTAAAAACCAGAAAGGCAAGACAGGCCCTGGAGAACAGGGAGCCTTGTTATGCTGATGGGTGGGATGTAAATTGCCAACTGCCTCACTGGAGGAGTGCATTGTGTTCCCTAAAACAAGTAAACAACAGAGCTACAGAGCCAAGGCCACTTCCAGTCTAGGGAATATACCTGGGGAAAACTGAAAATCAATAAGAAAGAGCCACCTCCAAATTTAGGGCTGCACTGGCTACAAGAACATCAACTTGGGTACACCTTAAATATCCCAGGAAATATAAAAATGGTTCAAAACATTGTGGTACTTACGTACGATGGAATATCCCTCAGCCATGAAATCAATGTCATAAGACCAGTAGCAGCAAAGTGGGTGGATTCAGGTACGATGATTCTAAGTGAAATAAGTCACACAGAAAAAGAAACTTATCATAAGATATCACTTATGATGATCCTGTAAACATGGCTACACGTGAACTGAGTTAGGAAAGAGAACAGAGTCTCACATTTAGAAAACACTCTTATGCCTGCATAAAGGGGAAGGAGAGGTGGGGTGATGCATAAAACCAGAGTTTGATATAAGCACAGGGACCGTTTCAAAAACCAACTTTGGAATTGACAAAACCGACACCTTCCTCCGTGAAAGAGACTCAAAACCCCATATTTCCCACAGAGGAATATATCTGACTAGTAAGAATCTTAAAACCTATGTATTGATATGACTCCATGAGGGACTCAAGTGTGTCTAGAGTGGCATAAACATGGCAGCGAGAATCAGCTCAAACCCACTATAAAAAGGAATTTCAAAAGCAAAACCAAAAAACAGGGAAATTCTTTACAATTCCTTCAGGGTGTCTGAGGAAACCTGGAAAGACCCTATCTACAATGACAGCTGGATGTGGCATAAGGCTGGACACTTGGGACTGAGAGGATTGGTGAGATTGGGTGAGCAAATGCAGACCCTTTCAAGCAATAATGCATGGCCCCCATTCCATGGGTCCCAACTCTCCAGGTTCAAGGGAATATTACTACAGCTATAACATGTACAGGAAACCTAGAGAATGGACACACTGTGAATACGAAAGGTTTCTAAAACTCAACGAATAGTCCCTCTCCTGGTGCTCCAGTTTGACTTTCCAACTGCCTTACTATCAATCTCCCAACTTGGAGAGACAGGCCCTTTAACCTCTTGGTTTGCACAGGTTCCCAATTTGGCAGAGGATGGAAGGGACGAGGGAGAACCCATGAGAGAGTAGCTGTTAGGCATTTGGACGGGCACATGTCACTCTAATTTCCCGGCAGGAAGAAGAATTAACCAAAGTCTCAGCCACCCACCGGGAACCAGTATAGGACATGATCCAAAATTTTGGACTTGTGTTCAGCTCACAAAAAACGAGTTGAGAAATGGAGCTCAGGGGCACAGCAATTCACAAACTGGCAGAGTGATAAAGGACAACTATCGTCCAAAAATCTGTTGAGGGAAGTCAACGAGGTGGACTTGAAAGCGAGGCAAAATAGCAGGAAACAGATTTCAAGAGGTACCTTGGAATCGCCTGTAAAGCACAGGAAGAGGGGCACAACTTGTACAATGGTGCACTTGGCAAAAAAGGGCGTATGCGTTTTCTCCTGAATATATTCAGGAGAAAACGCATACGCCCTTTTTGGCCAAGCAAGCAAGCGGGCAATGCAAATCTGCACTACAAAGAAGTATCACTTCCCACCGGTCAAAAGGGACATCCACAAAATGTGTAAAAATCAGAAAGGCAAGACAGGCCCTGGAGAACTGGGAGCCTTGTTATGCTGATGGGCGGGATGTAAATTGCCAACTGCCTCACTGGAGGAGTGCATTGTGTTCCCTAAAACAAGTAAACAACAGAGCTACAGAGCCAAGTCCACTTCCAGTCTAGGGAATATACCTTGGGAAAACTGAAAATCAATAAGAAAGAGCCACCTCCAAATTTAGGGCTGCACTGGCTACAAGAACCTCAACTTGGGTACACCTTAAATATCCCAGGAAATATAAAAATGGTTCAAAACATTGTGGTACTTACGTACGATGGAATATCCCTCAGCCATGAAATCAAGGTCATAAGACCAGTAGCAGCAAAGTGAGTGGATTCAGGTACGATGATTCTAAGTGAAATAAGTCACACAGAAAAAGAAACTTATCATAAGATATCACTTATGAAGATCCTGTAAACATGGCTACACGTGAACTGAGTTAGGAAAGAGAACAGAGTCTCACATTTAGAAAACACGCTTATGCCTGCATAAAGGGGAAGGAGAGGTGGGGTGATGCATAAAACCAGAGTTTGATATAAGCACAGGGACCGTTTCAAAAACCAACTTTGGAATTGACAAGACCGACACCTTCCTCCGTGAAAGAGACTCAAAACCCCATATTTCCCACAGAGGAATATATCTGACTAGTAAGAATCGTAAAACCTATGTATTGATATGTCTCCATAATGGAATCAAGTGTGTCTAGAGTGGCATAAACATGGCAGCGAGAATCATCTCAAACCCACTATAAAAAGGAATTTCAAAAGCAAAACCAAAAAACAGGGAAATTCTTTACAATTCCTTCAGGGTGTCTGAGGAAACCTGGAAAGACCCTATCTACAATGACAGCTGGATGTGGCATAAGGCTGGACACTTGGGACTGAGAGGATTGGTGAGATTGGGTGAGCAAATGCAGACCCTTTCAAGCAATAATGCATGGCCCCCATTCCATGGGTCCCAACTCTCCAGGTTCAAGGGAATATTACTACAGCTATAACATGTACAGGAAACCTAGAGAATGGACACACTGTGAATACGAAAGGTTTCTAAAACTCAATGAATAGTCCCTCTCCTGGTGCTCCAGTTTGACTTTCCAACTGCCTTACTATCAATCTCCCAACTTGGAGAGACAGGCCCTTTAACCTCCTGGTTTGCACAGGTTCCCAATTTGGCAGAGGATGGAAGGGACGAGGGAGAACCCATGAGAGAGTAGCTGTTAGGCATTTGGACGGGCACATGTCAATCTAATTTCCCGGCAGGAAGAAGAATTAACCAAAGTCTCAGCCACCCAGCGGGAACCAGTATAGGACAGGATCCAAAATTTTGGACTTGCGTTCAGCTCACAAAAAACGAGTTGAGAAATGGAGCTCAGGGGCACAGCAATTCACAAACTGGCAGAGTGATAAAGGACAACTATCGTCCAAAAATCTGTTGAGGGAAGTCAACGAGGCGGACTTGAAAGTGAGGCAAAATAGCAGGAAACAGATTTCAAGAGGTACCTTGGAATCGCCTGTAAAGCACAGGAAGAGGGGCACAACTTGGACAATGGTGCACTTGGACAAAAAGGGCGTATGCGTTTTCTCCTGAATATATTCAGGAGAAAACGCATACGCCCTTTTTGGCCAAGCAAGAACGCGGGCAATGCAAATCTGCACTACAAAGAAGTATCACTTCCCAACGGTCAAAAGGGACATCCACAAAATGTGTAAAAACCAGAAAGGCAAGACAGGCCCTGGAGAACAGGGAGCCTTGTTATGCTGATGGGCGGGATGTAAATTGCCAACTGCCTCACTGGAGGAGTGCATTGTGTTCCCTAAAACAAGTAAACAACAGAGCTACAGAGCCAAGGCCACTTCCAGTCTAGGGAATATACCTGGGGAAAACTGAAAATCAATAAGAAAGAGCCACCTCCAAATTTAGGGCTTCACTGGCTACAAGAACCTCAACTTGGGTACACCTTAAATATCCCAGGAAATATAAAAATGGTTCAAAACATTGTGGTACTTACGTACGATGGAATATCCCTCAGCCATGAAATCAATGTCATAAGACCAGTAGCAGCAAAGTGAGTGGATTAAGGTACGATGATTCTAAGTGAAATAAGTCACACAGAAAAAGAAACTTATCATAAGATATCACTTATGAAGATCCTGTAAACATGGCTACACGTGAACTGAGTTAGGAAAGAGAACAGAGTCTCACATTTAGAAAACACACTTATGCCTGCATAAAGGGGAAGGAGAGGTGGGGTGATGCATAAAACCAGAGTTTGATATAAGCACAGGGACCGTTTCAAAAACCAACTTTGGAATTGACAAGACCGACACCTTCCTTAGTGAAAGAGACTAAAAACCCCATATTTCCCGCAGAGGAATATATCTGACTAGTAAGAATCTTAAAACCTATGTATTGATATGACTCCATGAGGGAATCAAGTGTGTCTAGAGTGGCATAAACATGGCAGCGAGAATCATCTCAAACCCACTATAAAAAGGAATTTCAAAAGCAAAACCAAAAAACAGGGAAATTCTTTACAATTCCTTCAGGGTGTCTGAGGAAACCTGGAAAGACCCTATCTACAATGACAGCTGGATGTGGCATAAGGCTGGACACTTGGGACTGAGAGGATTGGTGAGATTGGGTGAGCAAATGCAGACCCTTTCAAGCAATAATGCATGGCCCCCATTCCATGGGTCCCAACTCTCCAGGTTCAAGGGAATATTACTACAGCTATAACATGTACAGGAAACCTAGAGAATGGACACACTGTGAATACGAAAGGTTTCTAAAACTCAACGAATAGTCCCTCTCCTGGTGCTCCAGTTTGACTTTCCAACTGCCTTACTATCAATCTCCCAACTTGGAGAGACAGGCCCTTTAACCTCTTGGTTTGAACAGGTTCCCAATTTGGCAGAGGATGGAAGGGACGAGGGAGAACCCATGAGAGAGTAGCTGTTAGGCATTTGGACGGGCACATGTCACTCTAATTTCCCGGCAGGAAGAAGAATTAACCAAAGTCTCAGCCACCCACCGGGAACCAGTATAGGACATGATCCAAAATTTTGGACTTGTGTTCAGCTCACAAAAAACGAGTTGAGAAATGGAGCTCAGGGGGACAGCAATTCACAAACTGGCGGAGTGATAAAGGACAACTATCGTCCAAAATTCTGTTGAGGGAAGTCAACGAGGTGGACTTGAAAGCGAGGCAAAATAGCAGGAAACAGATTTCAAGAGGTACCTTGGAATCGCCTGTAAAGCACAGGAAGAGGGGCACAACTTGGACAATGGTGCACTTGGCCAAAAAGGGCGTATGCGTTTTCTCCTGAATATATTCAGGAGAAAACGCATACGCCCTTTTTGGCCAAGCAAGCAAGCGGGCAATGCAAATCTGCACTACAAAGAAGTATCACTTCCCACCGGTCAAAAGGGACATCCACAAAATGTGTAAAAACCAGAAAGGCAAGACAGGCCCTGGAGAACAGGGAGCCTTGTTATGCTGATGGGTGGGATGTAAATTGCCAACTGCCTCACTGGAGGAGTGCATTGTGTTCCCTAAAACAAGTAAACAACAGAGCTACAGAGCCAAGGCCACTTCCAGTCTAGGGAATATACCTGGGGAAAACTGAAAATCAATAAGAAAGAGCCACCTCCAAATTTAGGGCTGCACTGGCTACAAGAACCTCAACTTGGGTACACCTTAAATATCCCAGGAAATATAAAAATGGTTCAAAACATTGTGGTACTTACGTACGATGGAATATCCCTCAGCCATGAAATCAATGTCATAAGACCAGTAGCAGCAAAGTGAATGGATTCAGGTACGATGATTCTAAGTGAAATAAGTCACACAGAAAAAGAAACTTATCATAAGATATCACTTATGAAGATCCTGTAAACATGGCTACACGTGAACTGAGTTAGGAAAGAGAACAGAGTCTCACATTTAGAAAACACTCTTATGCCTGCATAAAGGGGAAGGAGTGGTGGGGTGATGCATAAAACCAGAGTTTGATATAAGCACAGGGACCGTTTCAAAAACCAACTTTGGAATTGACAAGACCGACACCTTCCTCAGTGAAAGAGACTCAAAACCCCATATTTCCCACAGAGGAATATATCTGACTAGTAAGAATCTTAAAACCTATGTATTGATATGTCTCCATAAGGGAATCAAGTGTGTCTAGAGTGGCATAAACATGGCAGCGAGAATCAGCTCAAACCCACTATAAAAAGGAATTTCAAAAGCAAAACCAAAAAACAGGGAAATTCTTTACAATTCCTTCAGGGTGTCTGAGGAAACCTGGAAAGACCCTATCTACAATGACAGCTGGATGGGGCATAAGGCTGGACACTTGGGACTGAGAGGATTGGTGAGATTGGGTGAGCAAATGCAGACCCTTTCAAGCAATAATGCATGGCCCCCATTCCATGGGTCCCAACTCTCCAGGTTCAAGGGAATATTACTACAGCTATAACATGTACAGGAAACCTAGAGAATGTACACACTGTGAATACGAAAGGTTTCTAAAACTCAATGAATAGTCCCTCTCCTGGTGCTCCAGTTTGACTTTCCAACTGCCTTACTATCAATCTCCCAACTTGGAGAGACAGGCCCTTTAACCTCCTGGTTTGCACAGGTTCCCAATTTGGCAGAGGATGGAAGGGACGAGGGAGAACCCATGAGAGAGTAGCTGTTAGGCATTTGGACGGGCACATGTCACTCTAATTTCCCGGCAGGAAGAAGAATTAACCAAAGTCTCAGCCACCCACCGGGAACCAGTATAGGACATGATCCAAAATTTTGGACTTGCGTTCAGCTCACAAAAAACGAGTTGAGAAATGGAGCTCAGGGGCACAGCAATTCACAAACTGGCAGAGTGATAAAGGACAACTATCGTCCAAAAATCTGTTGAGGGAAGTCAACGAGGCGGACTTGAAAGCGAGGCAAAATACCAGGAAACAGATTTCAAGAGGTACCTTGGAATCGCCTGTAAAGCACAGGAAGAGGGGCACAACTTGGACAATGGTGCACTTGGCCAAAAAGGGCGTATGCGTTTTCTCCTGAATATATTCAGGAGAAAACGCATACGCCCTTTTTGGCCAAGCAAGCAAGCGGGCAATGCAAATCTGCACTACAAAGAAGTATCACTTCCCACCGGTCAAAAGGGACATCCACAAAATGTGTAAAAATCAGAAAGGCAAGACAGGCCCTGGAGAACTGGGAGCCTTGTTATGCTGATGGGCGGGATGTAAATTGCCAACTGCCTCACTGGAGGAGTGCATTGTGTTCCCTAAAACAAGTAAACAACAGAGCTACAGAGCCAAGTCCACTTCCAGTCTAGGGAATATACCTTGGGGAAACTGAAAATCAATAAGAAAGAGCCACCTCCAAATTTAGGGCTGCACTGGCTACAAGAACCTCAACTTGGGTACACCTTAAATATCCCAGGAAATATAAAAATGGTTCAAAACATTGTGGTACTTACGTACGATGGAATATCCCTCAGCCATGAAATCAATGTCATAAGACCAGTAGCAGCAAAGTGAGTGGATTCAGGTACGATGATTCTAAGTGAAATAAGTCACACAGAAAAAGAAACTTATCATAAGATATCACTTATGAAGATCCTGTAAACATGGCTACACGTGAACTGAGTTAGGAAAGAGAACAGAGTCTCACATTTAGAAAACACTCTTATGCCTGCATAAAGGGGAAGGAGAGGTGGGGTGATGCATAAAACCAGAGTTTGATATAAGCACAGGGACCGTTTCAAAAACCAACTTTGGAATTGACAAAACCGACACCTTCCTCCGTGAAAAGGACTCAAAACCCCATATTTCCCACAGAGGAATATATCTGACTAGTAAGAATCGTAAAACCTATGTATTGATATGTCTCCATAAGGGAATCAAGTGTGTCTAGAGTGGCATAAACATGGCAGCGAGAATCAGCTCAAACCCACTATAAAAAGGAATTTCAAAAGCAAAACCAAAAAACAGGGAAATTCTTTACAATTCCTTCAGGGTGTCTGAGGAAACCTGGAAAGACCCTATCTACAATGACAGCTGGATGTGGCATAAGGCTGGACACTTGGGACTGAGAGGATTGGTGAGATTGGGTGAGCAAATGCAGACCCTTTCAAGCAATAATGCATGGCCCCCATTCCATGGGTCCCAACTCTCCAGGTTCAAGGGAATATTACTACAGCTATAACATGTACAGGAAACCTAGAGAATGGACACACTGTGAATACGAAAGGTTTCTAAAACTCAACGAATAGTCCCTCTCCTGGTGCTCCAGTTTGACTTTCCAACTGCCTTACTATCAATCTCCCAACTTGGAGAGACAGGCCCTTTAACCTCCTGGTTTGCACAGGTTCCCAATTTGGCAGAGGATGGAAGGGACGAGGGAGAACCCATGAGAGAGTAGCTGTTAGGCATTTGGACGGGCACATGTCACTCTAATTTCCCGGCAGGAAGAAGAATTAACCAAAGTCTCAGCCACCCAGCGGGAACCAGTATAGGACAGGATCCAAAATTTTGGACTTGCGTTCAGCTCACAAAAAACGAGTTGAGAAATGGAGCTCAGGGGCACAGCAATTCACAAACTGGCAGAGTGATAAAGGACAACTATCGTCCAAAAATCTGTTGAGGGAAGTCAACGAGGCGGACTTGAAAGCGAGGCAAAATAGCAGGAAACAGATTTCAAGAGGTACCTTGGAATCGCCTGTAAAGCACAGGAAGAGGGGCACAACTTGGACAATGATGCACTTGGCCAAAAAGGGCGTATGCGTTTTCTCCTGAATATATTCAGGAGAAAACGCATACGCCCTTTTTGGCCAAGCAAGCAAGCGGGCAATGCAAATCTGCACTACAAAGAAGTATCACTTCCCACCGGTCAAAAGGGACATCCACAAAATGTGTAAAAACCAGAAAGGCAAGACAGGCCCTGGAGAACTGGAAGCCTTGTTATGCTGAAGGGCGGGATGTAAATTGCCAACTGCCTCACTGGAGGAGTGCATTGTGTTCCCAAAAAACAAGTAAACAACAGAGCTACAGAGCCAAGGCCACTTCCAGTCTAGGGAATATACCTTGGGAAAACTGAAAATCAATAAGAAAGAGCCACCTCCAAATTTAGGGCTGCACTGGCTACAAGAACCTCAACTTGGGTACACCTTAAATATCCCAGGAAATATAAAAATGGTTCAAAACATTGTGGTACTTACGTACGATGGAATATCCCTCAGCCATGAAATCAATGTCATAAGACCAGTAGCAGCAAAGTGAGTGGATTCAGGTACGATGATTCTAAGTGAAATAAGTCACACAGAAAAAGAAACTTATCATAAGATATCACTTATGAAGATCCTGTAAACATGGCTACACGTGAACTGAGTTAGGAAAGAGAACAGAGTCTCACATTTAGAAAACACTCTTATGCCTGCATAAAGGGGATGGAGAGGTGGGGTGATGCATAAAACCAGAGTTTGATATAAGCACAGGGACCGTTCCAAAAACCAACTTTGGAATAGACAAGACCTACACCTTCCTCAGTGAAAGAGACTCAAAACCCCATATTTCCCGCAGAGGAATATATCTGACTAGTAAGAATCTTAAAACCTATGTATTGATATGACTCCATAAGGGAATCAAGTGTGTCTAGAGTGGCATAAACATGGCAGCGAGAATCAGCTCAAACCCACTATAAAAAGGAATTTCAAAAGCAAAACCAAAAAACAGGGAAATTCTTTACAATTCCTTCAGGGTGTCTGAGGAAACCTGGAAAGACCCTATCTACAATGAGAGCTGGATGTGGCATAAGGCTGGACACTTGGGACTGAGAGGATTGGTGAGATTGGGTGAGCAAATGCAGACCCTTTCAAGCAATAATGCATGGCCCCCATTCCATGGGTCCCAACTCTCCAGGTTCAAGGGAATATTACTACAGCTATAACATGTACAGGAAACCTAGAGAATGGACACACTGTGAATACGAAAGGTTTCTAAAAACTCAACGAATAGTCCCTCTCCTGGTGCTCCAGTTTGACTTTCCAACTGCCTTACTATCAATCTCCCAACTTGGAGAGACAGGCCCTTTAACCTCCTGGTTTGCACAGGTTCCCAATTTGGCAGAGGATGGAAGCGACGAGGGAGAACCCATGAGAGAGTAGCTGTTAGGCATTTGGACGGGCACATGTCAATCTAATTTCCCGGCAGGAAGAAGAATTAACCAAAGTCTCAGCCACCCACCGGGAACCAGTATAGGACATGATCCAAAATTTTGGACTTGTGTGCAGCTCACAAAAAAACGAGTTGAGAAATGGAGCTCAGGGGCACAGCAATTCACAAACTGGCAGAGTGATAAAGGACAACTATCGTCCAAAAATCTGTTGAGGGAAGTCAACGAGGTGGACCTGAAAGCGAGGCAAAATAGCAGGAAACAGATTTCAAGAGGTACCTTGGAATCGCCTGTAAAGCACAGGAAGAGGGGCACAACTTGGACAATGGTGCACTTGGCCAAAAAGGGCGTATGCGTTTTCTCCTGAATATATTCAGGAGAAAACGCATACGCCCTTTTTGGCCAAGCAAGCAAGCGGGCAATGCAAATCTGCACTACAAAGAAGTATCACTTCCCACCGGTCAAAAGGGACATCCACAAAATGTGTAAAAACCAGAAAGGCAAGACAGGCCCTGGAGAACAGGGAGCCTTGTTATGCTGATGGGTGGGATGTAAATTGCCAACTGCCTCACTGGAGGAGTGCATTGTGTTCCCTAAAGCAAGTAAACAACAGAGCTACAGAGCCAAGGCCACTTCCAGTCTAGGGAATATACCTGGGGAAAACTGAAAATCAATAAGAAAGAGCCACCTCCAAATTTAGGGCTGCACTGGCTACAAGAACCTCAACTTGGGTACACCTTAAATATCCCAGGAAATATAAAAATGGTTCAAAACATTGTGGTACTTACGTACGATGGAATATCCCTCAGCCATGAAATCAATGTCATAAGACCAGTAGCAGCAAAGTGAGTGGATTCAGGTACGATGATTCTAAGTGAAATAAGTCACACAGAAAAAGAAACTTATCATAAGATATCACTTATGAAGATCCTGTAAACATGGCTACACGTGAACTGAGTTAGGAAAGAGAACAGAGTCTCACATTTAGAAAACACTCTTATGCCTGCATAAAGGGGAAGGAGAGGTGGGGTGATGCATAAAACCAGAGTTTGATATAAGCACAGGGACCGTTTCAAAAACCAACTTTGGAATTGACAAGACCGACACCTTCCTTAGGGAAAGAGACTCAAAACCCCATATTTCCCACAGAGGAATATATCTGATTAGTAAGAATCTTAAAACCTATGTATTGATATGTCTCCATAAGGGAATCAAGTGTGTCTAGAGTGGCATAAACATGGCAGCGAGAATCAGCTCAAAACCACTATAAAAAGGAATTTCAAAAGCAAAACCAAAAAACAGGGAAATTCTTTACAATTCCTTCAGGGTGTCTGAGGAAACCTGGAAAGACCCTATCTACAATGACAGCTGGATGTGGCATAAGGCTGGACACTTGGGACTGAGAGGATAGGTGAGATTGGGTGAGCAAATGCAGACCCTTTCAAGCAATAATGCATGGCCCCCATTCCATGGGTCCCAACTCTCCATGTTCAAGGGAATATTACTACAGCTATAACATGTACAGGAAACCTAGAGAATGTACACACTGTGAATACGAAATGTTTCTAAAACTCAACGAATAGTCCCTCTCCTGGTGCTCCAGTTTGACTTTCCAACTGCCTTACTATCAATCTCCCAACTTGGAGAGACAGGCCCTTTAACCCCCTGGTTTGCACAGGTTCCCAATTTGGCAGAGGATGGAAGGGACGAGGGAGAACCCATGAGAGAGTAGCTGTTAGGCATTTGGACGGGCACATGTCACTCTAATTTCCCGGCAGGAAGGAGAATTAACCAAAGTCTCAGCCACCCACCGGGAACCAGTATAGGACATGATCCAAAATTTTGGACTTGCGTTCAGCTCACAAAAAACGAGTTGAGAAATGGAGCTCAGGGGCACAGCAATTCACAAACTGGCAGAGTGATAAAGGACAACTATCGTCCAAAAATCTGTTGAGGGAAGTCAACGAGGCGGACTTGAAAGTGAGGCAAAATAGCAGGAAACAGATTTCAAGAGGTACGTTGGAATCGCCTGTAAAGCACAGGAAGAGGGGCACAACTTGGACAATGGTGCACTTGGCCAAAAAGGGCGTATGCGTTTTCTCCTGAATATATTCAGGAGAAAACGCATACGCCCTTTTTGGCCAAGCAAGCAAGCGGGCAATGCAAATCTGCACTACAAAGAAGTATCACTTCCCACCGGTCAAAGGGACATCCACAAAATGTGTAAAAACCAGAAAGGCAAGACAGGCCCTGGAGAACAGGGAGCCTTGTTATGCTGATGGGCGGGATGTAAATTGCCAACTGCCTCACTGGAGGAGTGCATTGTGTTCCCTAAAACAAGTAAACAACAGAGCTACAGAGCCAAGGCCACTTCCAGTCTAAGGAATATACCTGGGGAAAACTGAAAATCAATAAGAAAGAGCCACCTCCAAATTTAGGGCTGCACTGGCTACAAGAACCTCAACTTGGGTACACCTTAAATATCCCAGGAAATATAAAAATGGTTCAAAACACTGTGGTACTTACGTACGATGGAATATCCCTCAGCCATGAAATCAATGTCATAAGACCAGTAGCAGCAAAGTGAGTGGATTCAGGTACGATGATTCTAAGTGAAATAAGTCACACAGAAAAAGAAACTTATCATAAGATATCACTTATGAAGATCCTGTAAACATGGCTACACGTGAACTGAGTTAGGAAAGAGAACAGAGTCTCACATTTAGAAAACACTCTTATGCCTGCATAAAGGGGATGGAGAGGTGGGGTGATGCATAAAACCAGAGTTTGATATAAGCACAGGGACCGTTCCAAAAACCAACTTTGGAATAGACAAGACCTACACCTTCCTCAGTGAAAGAGACTCAAAACCCCATATTTCCCGCAGAGGAATATATCTGACTAGTAAGAATCTTAAAACCTATGTATTGATATGACTCCATAAGGGAATCAAGTGTGTCTAGAGTGGCATAAACATGGCAGCGAGAATCAGCTCAAACCCACTATAAAAAGGAATTTCAAAAGCAAAACCAAAAAACAGGGAAATTCTTTACAATTCCTTCAGGGTGTCTGAGGAAACCTGGAAAGACCCTATCTACAATGACAGCTGGATGTGGCATAAGGCTGGACACTTGGGACTGAGAGGATTGGTGAGATTGGGTGAGCAAATGCAGACCCTTTCAAGCAATAATGCATGGCCCCCATTCCATGGTCCCAACTCTCCAGGTTCAAGGGAATATTACTACAGCTATAACATGTACAGGAAACCTAGAGAATGGACACACTGTGAATACGAAAGGTTTCTAAAACTCAACGAATAGTCCCTCTCCTGGTGCTCCAGTTTGACTTTCCAACTGCCTTACTATCAATCTCCCAACTTGGAGAGACAGGCCCTTTAACCTCCTGGTTTGCACAGGTTCCCAATTTGGCAGAGGATGGAAGGGACGAGGGAGAACCCATGAGAGAGTAGCTGTTAGGCATTTGGACGGGCACATGTCACTCTAATTTCCCGGCAGGAAGAAGAATTAACCAAAGTCTCAGCCACCCACCGGGAACCAGTATAGGACATGATCCAAAATTTTGGACATGTGTTCAGCTCACAAAAAACGAGTTGAGAAATGGAGCTCAGGGGCACAGCAATTCACAAACTGGCAGAGTGATAAAGGACAACTATCGTCCAAAAATCTGTTGAGGGAAGTCAACGAGGTGGACTTGAAAGCGAGGCAAAATAGCAGGAAACAGATTTCAAGAGGTACCTTGGAATCGCCTGTAAAGCACAGGAAGAGGGGCACAACTTGGACAATGGTGCACTTGGCCAAAAAGGGCGTATGCGTTTTCTCCTGAATATATTCAGGAGAAAACGCATACGCCCTTTTTGGCCAAGCAAGCAAGCGGGCAATGCAAATCTGCACTACAAAGAAGTATCACTTCCCACCGGTCAAAAGGGACATCCACAAAATGTGTAAAAACCAGAAAGGCAAGACAGGCCCTGGAGAACAGGGAGCCTTGTTATGCTGATGGGTGGGATGTAAATTGCCAACTGCCTCACTGGAGGAGTGCATTGTGTTCCCTAAAACAAGTAAACAACAGAGCTACAGAGCCAAGGCCACTTCCAGTCTAGGGAATATACCTGGGGAAAACTGAAAATCAATAAGAAAGAGCCACCTCCAAATTTAGGGCTGCACTGGCTACAAGAACCTCAACTTGGGTACACCTTAAATATCCCAGGAAATATAAAAATGGTTCAAAACATTGTGGTACTTACGTACGATGGAATATCCCTCAGCCATGAAATCAATGTCATAAGACCAGTAGCAGCAAAGTGAGTGGATTCAGGTACGATGATTCTAAGTGAAATAAGTCACACAGAAAAAGAAACTTATCATAAGATATCACTTATGAAGATCCTGTAAACATGGCTACACGTGAACTGAGTTAGGAAAGAGAACAGAGTCTCACATTTAGAAAACACTCTTATGCCTGCATAAAGGGGAAGGAGAGGTGGGGTGATGCATAAAACCAGAGTTTGATATAAGCACAGGGACCGTTCCAAAAACCAACTTTGGAATAGACAAGACCTACACCTTCCTCAGTGAATGAGACTCAAAACCCCATATTTCCCGCAGAGGAATATATCTGACTAGTAAGAATCTTAAAACCTATGTATTGATATGACTCCATAAGGGAATCAAGTGTGTCTAGAGTGGCATAAACATGGCAGCGAGAATCAGCTCAAACCCACTATAAAAAGGAATTTCAAAAGCAAAACCAAAAAACAGGGAAATTCTTTACAATTCCTTCAGGGTGTCTGAGGAAACCTGGAAAGACCCTGTCTACAATGACAGCTGGATGTGGCATAAGGCTGGACACTTGGGACTGAGAGGATTGGTGAGATTGGGTGAGCAAATGCAGACCCTTTCAAGCAATAATGCATGGCCCCCATTCCATGGGTCCCAACTCTCCATGTTCAAGGGAATATTACTACAGCTATAACATGTACAGGAAACCTAGAGAATGGACACACTGTGAATACGAAAGGTTTCTAAAACTCAACGAATAGTCCCTCTCCTGGTGCTCCAGTTTGACTTTCCAACTGCCTTACTATCAATCTCCTAACTTGGAGAGACAGGCCCTTTAACCTCCTGGTTTGCACAGGTTCCCAATTTGGCAGAGGATGGAAGGGACGAGGGAGAACCCATGAGAGAGTAGCTGTTAGGCATTTGGACGGGCACATGTCACTCTAATTTCCTGGCAGGAAGAAGAATTAACCAAAGTCTCAGCCACCCACCGGGAACCAGTATAGGACATGATCCAAAATTTTGGACTTGCGTTCAGCTCACAAAAAACGAGTTGAGAAATGGAGCTCAGGGGCACAGCAATTCACAAACTGGCAGAGTGATAAAGGACAACTATCGTCCAAAAATCTGTTGAGGGAAGTCAACGAGGCGGACTTGAAAGCGAGGCAAAATACCAGGAAACAGATTTCAAGAGGTACGTTGGAATCGCCTGTAAAGCACAGGAAGAGGGGCACAACTTGGACAATGGTGCACTTGGCCAAAAAGGGCGTATGCGTTTTCTCCTGAATATATTCAGGAGAAAACGCATACGCCCTTTTTGGCCAAGCAAGCAAGCGGGCAATGCAAATCTGCACTACAAAGAAGTATCACTTCCCACCGGTCAAAGGGACATCCACAAAATGTGTAAAAACCAGAAAGGCAAGACAGGCCCTGGAGAACAGGGAGCCTTGTTATGCTGATGGGCGGGATGTAAATTGCCAACTGCCTCACTGGAGGAGTGTATTGTGTTCCCTAAAACAAGTAAACAACAGAGCTACAGAGCCAAGGCCACTTCCAGTCTAGGGAATATACCTGGGGAAAACTGAAAATCAATAAGAAAGAGCCACCTCCAAATTTAGGGCTGCACTGGCTACAAGAACCTCAACTTGGGTACACCTTAAATATCCCAGGAAATATAAAAATGGTTCAAAACATTGTGGTACTTACGTACGATGGAATATCCCTCAGCCATGAAATCAATGTCATAAGACCAGTAGCAGCAAAGTGAGTGGATTCAGGTACGATGATTCTAAGTGAAATAAGTCACACAGAAAAAGAAACTTATCATAAGATATCACTTATGAAGATCCTGTAAACATGGCTACACGTGAACTGAGTTAGGAAAGAGAACAGAGTCTCACATTTAGAAAACACTCTTATGCCTGCATAAAGGGGAAGGAGAGGTGGGGTGATGCATAAAACCAGAGTTTGATATAAGCACAGGGACCGTTCCAAAAACCAACTTTGGAATAGACAAGACCTACACCTTCCTCAGTGAATGAGACTCAAAACCCCATATTTCCCGCAGAGGAATATATCTGACTAGTAAGAATCTTAAAACCTATGTATTGATATGACTCCATAAGGGAATCAAGTGTGTCTAGAGTGGCATAAACTTGGCAGCGAGAATCAGCTCAAACCCACTATAAAAAGGAATTTCAAAAGCAAAACCAAAAAACAGGGAAATTCTTTACAATTCCTTCAGGGTGTCTGAGGAAACCTGGAAAGACCCTGTCTACAATGACAGCTGGATGTGGCATAAGGCTGGACACTTGGGACTGAGAGGATTGGTGAGATTGGGTGAGCAAATGCAGACCCTTTCAAGCAATAATGCATGGCCCCCATTCCATGGGTCCCAACTCTCCATGTTCAAGGGAATATTACTACAGCTATAACATGTACAGGAAACCTAGAGAATGGACACACTGTGAATACGAAAGGTTTCTAAAACTCAACGAATAGTCCCTCTCCTGGTGCTCCAGTTTGACTTTCGAACTGCCTTACTATCAATCTCCCAACTTGGAGAGACAGGCCCTTTAACCTCCTGGTTTGCACAGGTTCCCAATTTGGCAGAGGATGGAAGGGACGAGGGAGAACCCATGAGAGAGTAGCTGTTAGGCATTTGGACGGGCACATGTCACTCTAATTTCCCGGCAGGAAGAAGAATTAACCAAAGTCTCAGCCACCCACCGGGAACCAGTATAGGACATGATCCAAAATTTTGGACTTGCGTTCAGCTCACAAAAAACGAGTTGAGAAATGGAGCTCAGGGGCACAGCAATTCACAAACTGGCAGAGTGATAAAGGACAACTATCGTCCAAAAATCTGTTGAGGGAAGTCAACGAGGCGGACTTGAAAGCGAGGCAAAATACCAGGACACAGATTTCAAGAGGTACCTTGGAATCGCCTGTAAAGCACAGGAAGAGGGGCACAACTTGGACAATGGTGCACTTGGCCAAAAAGGGCGTATGCGTTTTCTCCTGAATACATTCAGGAGAAAACGCATACGCCCTTTTTGGCCAAGCAAGCAAGCGGGCAATGCAAATCTGCACTACAAAGAAGTATCACTTCCCACCGGTCAAAAGGGACATCCACAAAATGTGTAAAAATCAGAAAGGCAAGACAGGCCCTGGAGAACTGGGAGCCTTGTTATGCTGATGGGCGGGATGTAAATTGCCAACTTCCTCACTGGAGGAGTGCATTGTGTTCCCTAAAACAAGTAAACAACAGAGCTACAGAGCCAAGGCCACTTCCAGTCTAGGGAATATACCTTGGGAAAACTGAAAATCAATAAGAAAGAGCCACCTCCAAATTTAGGGCTGCACTGACTACAAGAACCTCAACTTGGGTACACCTTAAATATCCCAGGAAATATAAAAATGGTTCAAAACATTGTGGTACTTACGTACGATGGAATATCCCTCAGCCATGAAATCAATGTCATAAGACCAGTAGCAGCAAAGTGAGTGGATTCAGGTACGATGATTCTAAGTGAAATAAGTCACACAGAAAAAGAAACTTATCATAAGATATCACTTATGAAGATCCTGTAAACATGGCTACACGTGAACTGAGTTAGGAAAGAGAACAGAGTCTCACATTTAGAAAACACTCTTATGCCTGCATAAAGGGGAAGGAGAGGTGGGGTGATGCATAAAACCAGAGTTTGATATAAGCACAGGGACCGTTTCAAAAACCAACTTTGGAATTGACAAGACCGACACCTTCCTTAGTGAAAGAGACTCAAAACCCCATATTTCCCACAGAGGAATATATCTGACTAGTAAGAATCTTAAAACCTATGTATTGATATGTCTCCATAAGGGAATCAAGTGTGTCTAGAGTGGCATAAACATGGCAGCGAGAATCAGCTCAAAACCACTATAAAAAGGAATTTCAAAAGCAAAACCAAAAAACAGGGAAATTCTTAACAATTCCTTCAGGGTGTCTGAGGAAACCTGGAAAGACCCTATCTACAATGACAGCTGGATGTGGCATAAGGCTGGACACTTGGGACTGAGAGGATTGGTGAGATTGGGTGAGCAAATGCAGACCCTTTCAAGCAATAATGCATGGCCCCCATTCCATGGGTCCCAACTCTCCAGGTTCAAGGGAATATTACTACAGCTATAACATGTACAGGAAACCTAGAGAATGGACACACTGTGAATACGAAAGGTTTCTAAAACTCAACGAATAGTCCCTCTCCTGGTGCTCCAGTTTGACTTTCCAACTGCCTTACTATCAATCTCCCAACTTGGAGAGACAGGCCCTTTAACCCCCTGGTTTGCACAGGTTCCCAATTTGGCAGAGGATGGAAGGGACGAGGGAGAACCCATGAGAGAGTAGCTGTTAGGCATTTGGACGGGCACATGTCACTCTTATTTCCCGGCAGGAAGGAGAATTAACCAAAGTCTCAGCCACCCACCGGGAACCAGTATAGGACATGATCCAAAATTTTGGACTTGCGTTCAGCTCACAAAAAACGAGTTGAGAAATGGAGCTCAGGGGCACAGCAATTCACAAACTGGCAGAGTGATAAAGGACAACTATCGTCCAAAAATCTGTTGAGGGAAGTCAACGAGGCGGACTTGAAAGTGAGGCAAAATAGCAGGAAACAGATTTCAAGAGGTACGTTGGAATCGCCTGTAAAGCACAGGAAGAGGGGCACAACTTGGACAATGGTGCACTTGGCCAAAAAGGGCGTATGCGTTTTCTCCTGAATATATTCAGGAGAAAACGCATACGCCCTTTTTGGCCAAGCAAGCAAGCGGGCAATGCAAATCTGCACTATAAAGAAGTATCACTTCCCACCGGTCAAAAGGGACATCCACAAAATGTGTAAAAACCAGAAAGGCAAGACAGGCCCTGGAGAACAGGGAGCCTTGTTATGCTGATGGGCGGGATGTAAATTGCCAACTGCCTCACTGGAGGAGTGCATTGTGTTCCCTAAAACAAGTAAACAACAGAGCTACAGAGCCAAGGCCACTTCCAGTCTAGGGAATATACCTGGGGAAAACTGAAAATCAATAAGAAAGAGCCACCTCCAAATTTAGGGCTGCACTGGCTACAAGAACCTCAACTTGGGTACACCTTAAATATCCCAGGAAATATAAAAATGGTTCAAAACATTGTGGTACTTATGTACGATGGAATATCCCTCAGCCATGAAATCAATGTCATAAGACCAGTAGCAGCAAAGTGAGTGGATACAGGTACGATGATTCTAAGTGAAATAAGTCACACAGAAAAAGAAACTTATCATAAGATATCACTTATGAAGATCCTGTAAACATGGCTACACGTGAACTGAGTTAGGAAAGAGAACAGAGTCTCACATTTAGAAAACACTCTTATGCCTGCATAAAGGGGATGGAGAGGTGGGGTGATGCATAAAACCAGAGTTTGATATAAGCACAGGGACCGTTCCAAAAACCAACTTTGGAATAGACAAGACCTACACCTTCCTCAGTGAAAGAGACTCAAAACCCCATATTTCCCGCAGAGGAATATATCTGACTAGTAAGAATCTTAAAACCTATGTATTGATATGACTCCATAAGGGAATCAAGTGTGTCTAGAGTGGCATAAACATGGCAGCGAGAATCAGCTCAAACCCACTATAAAAAGGAATTTCAAAAGCAAAACCAAAAAACAGGGAAATTCTTTACAATTCCTTCAGGGTGTCTGAGGAAACCTGGAAAGACCCTATCTACAATGACAGCTGGATGTGGCATAAGGCTGGACACTTGGGACTGAGAGGATTGGTGAGATTGGGTGAGCAAATGCAGACCCTTTCAAGCAATAATGCATGGCCCCCATTCCATGGTCCCAACTCTCCAGGTTCAAGGGAATATTACTACAGCTATAACATGTACAGGAAACCTAGAGAATGGACACACTGTGAATACGAAAGGTTTCTAAAACTCAACGAATAGTCCCTCTCCTGGTGCTCCAGTTTGACTTTCCAACTGCCTTACTATCAATCTCCCAACTTGGAGAGACAGGCCCTTTAACCTCCTGGTTTGCACAGGTTCCCAATTTGGCAGAGGATGGAAGGGACGAGGGAGAACCCATGAGAGAGTAGCTGTTAGGCATTTGGACGGGCACATGTCACTCTAATTTCCCGGCAGGAAGAAGAATTAACCAAAGTCTCAGCCACCCACCGGGAACCAGTATAGGACATGATCCAAAATTTTGGACATGTGTTCAGCTCACAAAAAACGAGTTGAGAAATGGAGCTCAGGGGCACAGCAATTCACAAACTGGCAGAGTGATAAAGGACAACTATCGTCCAAAAATCTGTTGAGGGAAGTCAACGAGGTGGACTTGAAAGCGAGGCAAAATAGCAGGAAACAGATTTCAAGAGGTACCTTGGAATCGCCTGTAAAGCACAGGAAGAGGGGCACAACTTGGACAATGGTGCACTTGGCCAAAAAGGGCGTATGCGTTTTCTCCTGAATATATTCAGGAGAAAACGCATACGCCCTTTTTGGCCAAGCAAGCAAGCGGGCAATGCAAATCTGCACTACAAAGAAGTATCACTTCCCACTGGTCAAAAGGGACATCCACAAAATGTGTAAAAACCAGAAAGGCAAGACAGGCCCTGGAGAACAGGGAGCCTTGTTATGCTGATGGGTGGGATGTAAATTGCCAACTGCCTCACTGGAGGAGTGCATTGTGTTCCCTAAAACAAGTAAACAACAGAGCTACAGAGCCAAGGCCACTTCCAGTCTAGGGAATATACCTGGGGAAAACTGAAAATCAATAAGAAAGAGCCACCTCCAAATTTAGGGCTGCACTGGCTACAAGAACCTCAACTTGGGTACACCTTAAATATCCCAGGAAATATAAAAATGGTTCAAAACATTGTGGTACTTACGTACGATGGAATATCCTTCAGCCATGAAATCAATGTCATAAGACCAGTAGCAGCAAAGTGAGTGGATTCAGGTACGATGATTCTAAGTGAAATAAGTCACACA
This sequence comes from Mesoplodon densirostris, assembly GCF_025265405.1. Classification (NCBI taxonomy): domain Eukaryota; kingdom Metazoa; phylum Chordata; class Mammalia; order Artiodactyla; family Ziphiidae; genus Mesoplodon; species Mesoplodon densirostris. Next base: position 1,704,757 of record NW_026778200.1, on the reverse strand, counting down.
GAAAAAGAAACTTATCATAAGATATCACTTATGAAGATCCTGTAAACATGGCTACACGTGAACTGAGTTAGGAAAGAGAACAGAGTCTCACATTTAGAAAACACTCTTATGCCTGCATAAAGGGGAAGGAGAGGTGGGGTGATGCATAAAACCAGAGTTTGATATAAGCACAGGGACCGTTCCAAAAACCAACTTTGGAATAGACAAGACCTACACCTTCCTCAGTGAATGAGACTCAAAACCCCATATTTCCCGCAGAGGAATATATCTGACTAGTAAGAATCTTAAAACCTATGTATTGATATGACTCCATAAGGGAATCAAGTGTGTCTAGAGTGGCATAAACATGGCAGCGAGAATCAGCTCAAACCCACTATAAAAAGGAATTTCAAAAGCAAAACCAAAAAACAGGGAAATTCTTTACAATTCCTTCAGGGTGTCTGAGGAAACCTGGAAAGACCCTGTCTACAATGACAGCTGGATGTGGCATAAGGCTGGACACTTGGGACTGAGAGGATTGGTGAGATTGGGTGAGCAAATGCAGACCCTTTCAAGCAATAATGCATGGCCCCCATTCCATGGGTCCCAACTCTCCATGTTCAAGGGAATATTACTACAGCTATAACATGTACAGGAAACCTAGAGAATGGACACACTGTGAATACGAAAGGTTTCTAAAACTCAACGAATAGTCCCTCTCCTGGTGCTCCAGTTTGACTTTCCAACTGCCTTACTATCAATCTCCCAACTTGGAGAGACAGGCCCTTTAACCTCCTGGTTTGCACAGGTTCCCAATTTGGCAGAGGATGGAAGGGACGAGGGAGAACCCATGAGAGAGTAGCTGTTAGGCATTTGGACGGGCACATGTCACTCTAATTTCCCGGCAGGAAGAAGAATTAACCAAAGTCTCAGCCACCCACCGGGAACCAGTATAGGACATGATCCAAAATTTTGGACTTGCGTTCAGCTCACAAAAAACGAGTTGAGAAATGGAGCTCAGGGGCACAGCAATTCACAAACTGGCAGAGTGATAAAGGACAACTATCGTCCAAAAATCTGTTGAGGGAAGTCAACGAGGCGGACTTGAAAGCGAGGCAAAATACCAGGACACAGATTTCAAGAGGTACCTTGGAATCGCCTGTAAAGCACAGGAAGAGGGGCACAACTTGGACAATGGTGCACTTGGCCAAAAAGGGCGTATGCGTTTTCTCCTGAATATATTCAGGAGAAAACGCATACGCCCTTTTTGGCCAAGCAAGCAAGCGGGCAATGCAAATCTGCACTACAAAGAAGTATCACTTCCCACCGGTCAAAAGGGACATCCACAAAATGTGTAAAAATCAGAAAGGCAAGACAGGCCCTGGAGAACTGGGAGCCTTGTTATGCTGATGGGCGGGATGTAAATTGCCAACTGCCTCACTGGAGGAGTGCATTGTGTTCCCTAAAACAAGTAAACAACAGAGCTACAGAGCCAAGGCCACTTCCAGTCTAGGGAATATACCTTGGGAAAACTGAAAATCAATAAGAAAGAGCCACCTCCAAATTTAGGGCTGCACTGACTACAAGAACCTCAACTTGGGTACACCTTAAATATCCCAGGAAATATAAAAATGGTTCAAAACATTGTGGTACTTACGTACGATGGAATATCCCTCAGCCATGAAATCAATGTCATAAGACCAGTAGCAGCAAAGTGAGTGGATTCAGGTACGATGATTCTAAGTGAAATAAGTCACACAGAAAAAGAAACTTATCATAAGATATCACTTATGAAGATCCTGTAAACATGGCTACACGTGAACTGAGTTAGGAAAGAGAACAGAGTCTCACATTTACAAAACACTCTTATGCCTGCATAAAGGGGAAGGAGAGGTGGGGTGATGCATAAAACCAGAGTTTGATATAAGCACAGGGACCGTTTCAAAAACCAACTTTGGAATTGACAAGACCGACACCTTCCTTAGTGAAAGAGACTCAAAACCCCATATTTCCCACAGAGGAATATATCTGACTAGTAAGAATCTTAAAACCTATGTATTGATATGTCTCCATAAGGGAATCAAGTGTGTCTAGAGTGGCATAAACATGGCAGCGAGAATCAGCTCAAAACCACTATAAAAAGGAATTTCAAAAGCAAAACCAAAAAACAGGGAAATTCTTTACAATTCCTTCAGGGTGTCTGAGGAAACCTGGAAAGACCCTATCTACAATGACAGCTGGATGTGGCATAAGGCTGGACACTTGGGACTGAGAGGATTGGTGAGATTGGGTGAGCAAATGCAGACCCTTTCAAGCAATAATGCATGGCCCCCATTCCATGGGTCCCAACTCTCCATGTTCAAGGGAATATTACTACAGCTATAACATGTACAGGAAACCTAGAGAATGGACACACTGTGAATACGAAAGGTTTCTAAAACTCAACGAATAGTCCCTCTCCTGGTGCTCCAGTTTGACTTTCCAACTGCCTTACTATCAATCTCCCAACTTGGAGAGACAGGCCCTTTAACCCCCTGGTTTGCACAGGTTCCCAATTTGGCAGAGGATGGAAGGGACGAGGGAGAACCCATGAGAGAGTAGCTGTTAGGCATTTGGACGGGCACATGTCACTCTTATTTCCCGGCAGGAAGGAGAATTAACCAAAGTCTCAGCCACCCACCGGGAACCAGTATAGGACATGATCCAAAATTTTGGACTTGCGTTCAGCTCACAAAAAACGAGTTGAGAAATGGAGCTCAGGGGCACAGCAATTCACAAACTGGCAGAGTGATAAAGGACAACTATCGTCCAAAAATCTGTTGAGGGAAGTCAACGAGGCGGACTTGAAAGTGAGGCAAAATAGCAGGAAACAGATTTCAAGAGGTACGTTGGAATCGCCTGTAAAGCACAGGAAGAGGGGCACAACTTGGACAATGGTGCACTTGGCCAAAAAGGGCGTATGCGTTTTCTCCTGAATATATTCAGGAGAAAACGCATACGCCCTTTTTGGCCAAGCAAGCAAGCGGGCAATGCAAATCTGCACTATAAAGAAGTATCACTTCCCACCGGTCAAAAGGGACATCCACAAAATGTGTAAAAACCAGAAAGGCAAGACAGGCCCTGGAGAACAGAGAGCCTTGTTATGCTGATGGGCGCGATGTAAATTGCCAACTGCCTCACTGGAGGAGTGCATTGTGTTCCCTAAAACAAGTAAACAACAGAGCTACAGAGCCAAGGCCACTTCCAGTCTAGGGAATATACCTGGGGAAAACTGAAAATCAATAAGAAAGAGCCACCTCCAAATTTAGGGCTGCACTGGCTACAAGAACCTCAACTTGGGTACACCTTAAATATCCCAGGAAATATAAAAATAGTTCAAAACATTGTGGTACTTACGTACGATGGAATATCCCTCAGCCATGAAATCAATGTCATAAGACCAGTAGCAGCAAAGTGAGTGGATACAGGTACGATGATTCTAAGTGAAATAAGTCACACAGAAAAAGAAACTTATCATAAGATATCACTTATGAAGATCCTGTAAACATGGCTACACATGAACTGAGTTAGGAAAGAGAACAGAGTCTCACATTTAGAAAACACTCTTATGCCTGCATAAAGGGGAAGGAGAGGTGGGGTGATGCATAAAACCAGAGTTTGATATAAGCACAGGGACCGTTTCAAAAACCAACTTTGGAATTGACAAGACCGACACCTTCCTCAGTGAAAGAGACTCAAAACCCCATATTTCCCACAGAGGAATATATCTGACTAGTAAGAATCTTAAAACCTATGTATTGATATGTCTCCATAAGGGAATCAAGTGTGTCTAGAGTGGCATAAACATGGCAGCGAGAATCAGCTCAAACCCACTATAAAAAGGAATTTCAAAAGCAAAACCAAAAAACAGGGAAATTCTTTACAATTCCTTCAGGGTGTCTGAGGAAACCTGGAAAGACCCTTTCTACAATGACAGCTGGATGTGGCATAAGGCTGGACACTTGGGACTGAGAGGATTGGTGAGATTGGGTGAGCAAATGCAGACCCTTTCAAGCAATAATGCATGGCCCCCATTCCATGGGTCCCAACTCTCCATGTTCAAGCGAATATTACTACAGCTATAACATGTACAGGAAACCTAGAGAATGGACACACTGTGAATATGAAAGGTTTCTAAAACTCAACGAATAGTCCCTCTCCTGGTGCTCCAGTTTGACTTTCCAACTGCCTTACTATCAATCTCCCAACTTGGAGAGACAGGCCCTTTAACCTCCTGGTTTGCACAGGTTCCCAATTTGGCAGAGGATGGAAGGGACGAGGGAGAACCCATGAGAGAGTAGCTGTTAGGCATTTGGACGGGCACATGTCAATCTAATTTCCCGGCAGGAAGAAGAATTAACCAAAGTCTCAGCCACCCACCGGGAACCAGTATAGGACATGATCCAAAATTTTGGACTTGCGTTCAGCTCACAAAAAACGAGTTGAGAAATGGAGCTCAGGGGCACAGCAATTGACAAACTGGCAGAGTGATAAAGGACAACTATCGTCCAAAAATCTGTTGAGGGAAGTCAACGAGGCGGACTTGAAAGTGAGGCAAAATAGCAGGAAATAGATTTCAAGAGGTACGTTGGAATCGGCTGTAAAGCACAGGAAGAGGGGCACAACTTGGACAATGGTGCACTTGGCCAAAAAGGGCGTATGCGTTTTCTCCTGAATATATTCAGGAGAAAATGCATACGCCCTTTTTGGCCAAGCAAGCAAGCGGGCAATGCAAATCTGCACTACAAAGTAGTATCACTTCCCACCGGTCAAAAGGGACATCCACAAAATGTGTAAAAACCAGAAAGGCAAGACAGGCCCTGGAGAACTGGGAGCCTTGTTATGCTGATGGGCGGGATGTAAATTGCCAACTGCCTCACTGGAGGAGTGCATTGTGTTCCCTAAAAGAAGTAAACAACAGAGCTACAGAGCCAAGGCCACTTCCAGTCTAGGGAATATACCTGGGGAAAACTGAAAAGCAGTAAGAAAGAGCCACCTCCAAATTTAGGGCTGCACTGACTACAAAAACCTCAACTTGGGTACACCATAAATATCCCAGGAAATATAAAATTGGTTCAAAACATTGTGGTACTTACGTACGATGGAATATCCCTCAGCCATGAAATCAATGTCATAAGACCAGTAGCAGCAAAGTGAGTGGATTCAGGTACGATGATTCTAAGTGAAATAAGTCACACAGAAAAAGAAACTTATCATAAGATATCACTTATGAAGATCCTGTAAACATGGCTACACGTGAACTGAGTTAGGAAAGAGAACAGAGTCTCACATTTAGAAAACACGCTTATGCCTGCATAAAGGGGAAGGAGAGGTGGGGTGATGCATAAAACCAGAGTTTGATATAAGCACAGGGACCGTTTCAAGAACCAACTTCGGAATTGACAAGACCGACACCTTCCTCAGTGAAAGAGACTCAAAACCCCATATTTCCCACAGAGGAATATATCTGACTAGTAAGAATCTTAAAACCTATGTATTGATATGTCTCCATAAGGGAATCAAGTGTGTCTAGAGTGGCATAAACATGGCAGCGAGAATCAGCTCAAACCCACTATAAAAAGGAATTTCAAAAGCAAAACCAAAAAACAGGGAAATTCTTTACAATTCCTTCAGGGTGTCTGAGCAAACCTGGAAAGACCCTATCTACAATGACAGCTGGATGTGGCATAAGGCTGGACACTTGGGACTGAGAGGATTGGTGAGATTGGGTGAGCAAATGCAGACCCTTTCAAGCAATAATGCATGGCCCCCATTCCATGGGTCCCAACTCTCCATGTTCAAGGGAATATTACTACAGCTATAACATGTACAGGAAACCTAGAGAATGGACACACTGTGAATACGAAAGGTTTCTAAAACTCAACGAATAGTCCCTCTCCTGGTGCTCCAGTTTGACTTTCCAACTGCCTTACTATCAATCTCCCAACTTGGAGAGACAGGCCCTTTAACCCCCTGGTTTGCACAGGTTCCCAATTTGGCAGAGGATGGAAGGGACGAGGGAGAACCCATGAGAGAGTAGCTGTTAGGCATTTGGACGGGCACATGTCACTCTAATTTCCCGGCAGGAAGGAGAATTAACCAAAGTCTCAGCCACCCACCGGGAACCAGTATAGGACATGATCCAAAATTTTGGACTTGCGTTCAGCTCACAAAAAACGAGTTGAGAAATGGAGCTCAGGGGCACAGCAATTCACAAACTGGCAGAGTGATAAAGGACAACTATCGTCCAAAAATCTGTTGAGGGAAGTCAACGAGGCGGACTTGAAAGTGAGGCAAAATAGCAGGAAACAGATTTCAAGAGGTACGTTGGAATCGCCTGTAAAGCACAGGAAGAGGGGCACAACTTGGACAATGGTGCACTTGGCCAAAAAGGGCGTATGCGTTTTCTCCTTAATATATTCAGGAGAAAACGCATACACCCTTTTTGGCCAAGCTAGCAAGCGGGCAATGCAAATCTGCACTATAAAGATGTATCACTACCCACCGGTCAAAAGGGACATCCACAAAATGTGTAAAAACCAGAAAGGCAAGACAGGCCCTGGAGAACAGGGAGCCTTGTTATGCTGATGGGCGGGATGTAAATTGCCAACTGCCTCACTGGAGGAGTGCATTGTGTTCCCTAAAACAAGTAAACAACAGAGCTACAGAGCCAAGGCCACTTCCAGTCTAGGGAATATACCTGGGGAAAACTGAAAATCAATAAGAAAGAGCCACCTCCAAATTTAGGGCTGCACTGGCTACAAGAACCTCAACTTGGGTACACCTTAAATATCCCAGGAAATATAAAAATGGTTCAAAACATTGTGGTACTTATGTACGATGGAATATCCCTCAGCCATGAAATCAATGTCATAAGACCAGTAGCAGCAAAGTGAGTGGATTCAGGTACGATGATTCTAAGTGAAATAAGTCACACAGAAAAAAAAAAACTTATCATAAGATATCACTTATGAAGATCCTGTAAACTTGGCTACACGTGAACTGAGTTAGGAAAGAGAACAGAGTCTCACATTTAGAAAACACTCTTATGCCTGCATAAAGGGGAAGGAGAGGTGGGGTGATGCATAAAACCAGAGTTTGATATAAGCACAGGGACCGTTTCAAAAACCAACTTTGGAATTGACAAGACCGACACCTTCCTCAGTGAAAGAGACTCAAAATCCCATATTTCCCAGAGAGGAATATATCTGACTAGTAAGAATCTTAAAACCTATGTATTGATATGTCTCCATAAGGGAATCAAGTGTGTCTAGAGTGGCAGAAACATGGCAGCGAGAATCAGCTCAAACCCACTATAAAAAGGAATTTCAAAAGCAAAACCAAAAAACAGGGAAATTCTTTACAATTCCTTCAGGGTGTCTGAGGAAACCTGGAAAGACCCTATCTACAATGACAGCTGGATGGGGCATAAGGCTGGACACTTGGGACTGAGAGGATTGGTGAGATTGGGTGAGCAAATGCAGACCCTTTCAAGCAATAATGCATGGCCCCCATTCCATGGGTCCCAACTCTCCATGTTCAAGGGAATATTACTACAGCTATAACATGTACAGGAAACCTAGAGAATGGACACACTGTGAATACGAAAGGTTTCTAAAACTCAACGAATAGTCCCTCTCCTGGTGCTCCAGTTTGACTTTCCAACTGCCTTACTATCAATCTCCCAACTTGGAGAGACAGGCCCTTTAACCTCCTGGTTTGCACAGGTTCCCAATTTGGCAGAGGATGGAAGGGACGAGGAAGAACCCATGAGAGAGTAGCTGTTAGGCATTTGGACGGGCACATGTCAATCTAATTTCCCGGCAGGAAGAAGAATTAACCAAAGTCTCAGCCACCCACCGGGAACCAGTATAGGACATGATCCAAAATTTTGGACTTGCGTTCAGCTCACAAAAAACGAGTTGAGAAATGGAGCTCAGGGGCACAGCAATTCACAAACTGGCAGAGTGATAAAGGACAACTATCGTCCAAAAATCTGTTGAGGGAAGTCAACGAGGCGGACTTGAAAGTGAGGCAAAATAGCAGGAAACAGATTTCAAGAGGTACGTTGGAATCGCCTGTAAAGCACAGGAAGAGGGGCACAACTTGGACAATGGTGCACTTGGACAAAAAGGGCGTATGCGTTTTCTCCTGAATATATTCAGGAGAAAACGCATACGCCCTTTTTGGCCAAGCAAGCAAGCGGGCAATGCAAATCTGCACTACAAAGAAGTATCACTTCCCACCGGTCAAAAGGGACATCCACAAAATGTGTAAAAACCAGAAAGGCAAGACAGGCCCTGGAGAACTGGGAGCCTTGTTATGCTGATGGGCGGGATGTAAATTGCCAACTGCCTCACTGGAGGAGTGCATTGTGTTCCCTAAAACAAGTAAACAACAGAGCTACAGAGCCAAGGCCACTTCCAGTCTACGGAATATACCTGGGGAAAACTGAAAATCAATAAGAAAGAGCCACCTCCAAATTTAGGGCTGCACTGGCTACAAGAACCTCAACTTGGGTACACCTTAAATATCCCAGGAAATATAAAAATGGTTCAAAACATTGTGGTACTTACGTACGATGGAATATCCCTCAGCCATGAAATCAATGTCATAAGACCAGTAGCAGCAAAGTGAGTGGATACAGGTACGATGATTCTAAGTGAAATAAGTCACACAGAAAAAGAAACTTATCATAAGATATCACTTATGAAGATCCTGTAAACATGGCTACACGTGAACTGAGTTAGGAAAGAGAACAGAGTCTCACATTTAGAAAACACTCTTATGCCTGCATAAAGGGGAAGGAGAGGTGGGGTGATGCATAAAACCAGAGTTTGATATAAGCACAGGGACCGTTTCAAAAACCAACTTTGGAATTGACAAGACCGACACCTTCCTCAGTGAAAGAGACTCAAAACCCCATATTTCCCACAGAGGAATATATCTGACTAGTAAGAATCTTAAAACCTATGTATTGATATGTCTCCATAAGGGAATCAAGTGTGTCTAGAGTGGCATAAACATGGCAGCGAGAATCAGCTCAAACCCACTATAAAAAGGAATTTCAAAAGCAAAACCAAAAAACAGGGAAATTCTTTACAATTCCTTCAGGGTGTCTGAGGAAACCTGGAAAGACCCTGTCTACAATGACAGCTGGATGTGGCATAAGGCTGGACACTTGGGACTGAGAGGATTGGTGAGATTGGGTGAGCAAATGCAGACCCTTTCAAGCAATAATGCATGGCCCCCATTCCATGGGTCCCAACTCTCCATGTTCAAGCGAATATTACTACAGCTATAACATGTACAGGAAACCTAGAGAATGGACACACTGTGAATATGAAAGGTTTCTAAAACTCAACGAATAGTCCCTCTCCTGGTGCTCCAGTTTGACTTTCCAACTGCCTTACTATCAATCTCCCAACTTGGAGAGACAGGCCCTTTAACCTCCTGGTTTGCACAGGTTCCCAATTTGGCAGAGGATGGAAGGGACGAGGGAGAACCCATGAGAGAGTAGCTGTTAGGCATTTGGACGGGCACATGTCAATCTAATTTCCCGGCAGGAAGAAGAATTAACCAAAGTCTCAGCCACCCACCGGGAACCAGTATAGGACATGATCCAATATTTTGGACTTGCGTTCAGCTCACAAAAAACGAGTTGAGAAATGGAGCTCAGGGGCACAGCATTTCACAAACTGGCAGAGTGATAAAGGACAACTATCGTCCAAAAATCTGTTGAGGGAAGTCAACGAGGCGGACTTGAAAGTGAGGCAAAATAGCAGGAAACAGATTTCAAGAGGTACGTTGGAATCGCCTGTAAAGCACAGGAAGAGGGGCACAACTTGGACAATGGTGCACTTGGCCAAAAAGGGCGTATGCGTTTTCTCCTTAATATATTCAGGAGAAAACGCATACGCCCTTTTTGGCCAAGCTAGCAAGCGGGCAATGCAAATCTGCACTATAAAGATGTATCACTACCCACCGGTCAAAAGGGACATCCACAAAATGTGTAAAAACCAGAAAGGCAAGACAGGCCCTGGAGAACAGGGAGCCTTGTTATGCTGATGGGCGGGATGTAAATTGCCAACTGCCTCACTGGAGGAGTGCATTGTGTTCCCTAAAACAAGTAAACAACAGAGCTACAGAGCCAAGGCCACTTCCAGTCTAGGGAATATACCTGGGGAAAACTGAAAATCAATAAGAAAGAGCCACCTCCAAATTTAGGGCTGCACTGGCTACAAGAACCTCAACTTGGGTACACCTTAAATATCCCAGGAAATATAAAAATGGTTCAAAACATTGTGGTACTTATGTACGATGGAATATCCCTCAGCCATGAAATCAATGTCATAAGACCAGTAGCAGCAAAGTGAGTGGATTCAGGTACGATGATTCTAAGTGAAATAAGTCACACAGAAAAAAAAAAACTTATCATAAGATATCACTTATGAAGATCCTGTAAACTTGGCTACACGTGAACTGAGTTAGGAAAGAGAACAGAGTCTCACATTTAGAAAACACTCTTATGCCTGCATAAAGGGGAAGGAGAGGTGGGGTGATGCATAAAACCAGAGTTTGATATAAGCACAGGGACCGTTTCAAAAAACAACTTTGGAATTGACAAGACCGACACCTTCCTCAGTGAAAGAGACTCAAAATCCCATATTTCCCAGAGAGGAATATATCTGACTAGTAAGAATCTTAAAACCTATGTATTGATATGTCTCCATAAGGGAATCAAGTGTGTCTAGAGTGGCAGAAACATGGCAGCGAGAATCAGCTCAAACCCACTATAAAAAGGAATTTCAAAAGCAAAACCAAAAAACAGGGAAATTCTTTACAATTCCTTCAGGGTGTCTGAGGAAACCTGGAAAGACCCTATCTACAATGACAGCTGGATGTGGCATAAGGCTGGACACTTGGGACTGAGAGGATTGGTGAGATTGGGTGAGCAAATGCAGACCCTTTCAAGCAATAATGCATGGCCCCCATTCCATGGGTCCCAACTCTCCATGTTCAAGGGAATATTACTACAGCTATAACATGTACAGGAAACCTAGAGAATGGACACTGTGAATACGAAAGGTTTCTAAAACTCAACGAATAGTCCCTCTCCTGGTGCTCCAGTTTGACTTTCCAACTGCCTTACTATCAATCTCCCAACTTGGAGAGACAGGCCCTTTAACCTCCTGGTTTGCACAGGTTCCCAATTTGGCAGAGGATGGAAGGGACGAGGAAGAACCCATGAGAGAGTAGCTGTTAGGCATTTGGACGGGCACATGTCAATCTAATTTCCCGGCAGGAAGAAGAATTAACCAAAGTCTCAGCCACCCACCGGGAACCAGTATAGGACATGATCCAAAATTTTGGACTTGCGTTCAGCTCACAAAAAACGAGTTGAGAAATGGAGCTCAGGGGCACAGCAATTCACAAACTGGCAGAGTGATAAAGGACAACTATCGTCCAAAAATCTGTTGAGGGAAGTCAACGAGGCGGACTTGAAAGTGAGGCAAAATAGCAGGAAACAGATTTCAAGAGGTACGTTGGAATCGCCTGTAAAGCACAGGAAGAGGGGCACAACTTGGACAATGGTGCACTTGGACAAAAAGGGCGTATGCGTTTTCTCCTGAATATATTCAGGAGAAAACGCATACGCCCTTTTTGGCCAAGCAAGCAAGCGGGCAATGCAAATCTGCACTACAAAGAAGTATCACTTCCCACCGGTCAAAAGGGACATCCACAAAATGTGTAAAAACCAGAAAGGCAAGACAGGCCCTGGAGAACTGGGAGCCTTGTTATGCTGATGGGCGGGATGTAAATTGCCAACTGCCTCACTGGAGGAGTGCATTGTGTTCCCTAAAACAAGTAAACAACAGAGCTACAGAGCCAAGGCCACTTCCAGTCTAGGGAATATACCTGGGGAAAACTGAAAATCAATAAGAAAGAGCCACCTCCAAATTTAGGGCTGCACTGGCTACAAGAACCTCAACTTGGGTACACCTTAAATATCCCAGGAAATATAAAAATGGTTCAAAACATTGTGGTACTTACGTACGATGGAATATCCCTCAGCCATGAAATCAATGTCATAAGACCAGTAGCAGCAAAGTGAGTGGATACAGGTACGATGATTCTAAGTGAAATAAGTCACACAGAAAAAGAAACTTATCATAAGATATCACTTATGAAGATCCTGTAAACATGGCTACACGTGAACTGAGTTAGGAAAGAGAACAGAGTCTCACATTTAGAAAACACTCTTATGCCTGCATAAAGGGGAAGGAGAGGTGGGGTGATGCATAAAACCAGAGTTTGATATAAGCACAGGGACCGTTTCAAAAACCAACTTTGGAATTGACAAGACCGACACCTTCCTCAGTGAAAGAGACTCAAAACCCCATATTTCCCACAGAGGAATATATCTGACTAGTAAGAATCTTAAAACCTATGTATTGATATGTCTCCATAAGGGAATCAAGTGTGTCTAGAGTGGCATAAACATGGCAGCGAGAATCAGCTCAAACCCACTATAAAAAGGAATTTCAAAAGCAAAACCAAAAAACAGGGAAATTCTTTACAATTCCTTCAGGGTGTCTGAGGAAACCTGGAAAGACCCTGTCTACAATGACAGCTGGATGTGGCATAAGGCTGGACACTTGGGACTGAGAGGATTGGTGAGATTGGGTGAGCAAATGCAGACCCTTTCAAGCAATAATGCATGGCCCCCATTCCATGGGTCCCAACTCTCCATGTTCAAGCGAATATTACTACAGCTATAACATGTACAGGAAACCTAGAGAATGGACACACTGTGAATATGAAAGGTTTCTAAAACTCAACGAATAGTCCCTCTCCTGGTGCTCCAGTTTGACTTTCCAACTGCCTTACTATCAATCTCCCAACTTGGAGAGACAGGCCCTTTAACCTCCTGGTTTGCACAGGTTCCCAATTTGGCAGAGGATGGAAGGGACGACGGAGAACCCATGAGAGAGTAGCTGTTAGGCATTTGGACGGGCACATGTCAATCTAATTTCCCGGCAGGAAGAAGAATTAACCAAAGTCTCAGCCACCCACCGGGAACCAGTATAGGACATGATCCAAAATTTTGGACTTGCGTTCAGCTCACAAAAAACGAGTTGAGAAATGGAGCTCAGGGGCACAGCATTTCACAAACTGGCAGAGTGATAAAGGACAACTATCGTCCAAAAATCTGTTGAGGGAAGTCAACGAGGCGGACTTGAAAGTGAGGCAAAATAGCAGGAAACAGATTTCAAGAGGTACGTTGGAATCGGCTGTAAAGCACAGGAAGAGGGGCACAACTTGGACAATGGTGCACTTGGCCAAAAAGGGCGTATGCGTTTTCTCCTGAATATATTCAGGAGAAAACGCATACGCCCTTTTTGGCCAAGCAAGCAAGCGGGCAATGCAAATCTGCACTACAAAGAAGTATCACTTCCCACCGGTCAAAAGGGACATCCACAAAATGTGTAAAAACCAGAAATGCAAGACAGGCCCTGGAGAACTGGGAGCCTTGTTATGCTGATGGGCGGGATGTAAATTGCCAACTGCCTCACTGGAGGAGTGCATTGTGTTCCCTAAAACAAGTAAACAACAGAGCTACAGAGCCAAGGCCACTTCCAGTCTAGGGAATATACCTGGGGAAAACTGAAAATCAGTAAGAAAGAGCCATCTCCAAATTTAGGGCTGCACTGACTACAAGAACCTCAACTTGGGTACACCTTAAATATCCCAGGAAATATAAAAATGGTTCAAAACATTGTGGTACTTACGTACGATGGAATATCCCTCAGCCATGAAATCAATGTCATAAGACCAGTAGCAGCAAAGTGAGTGGATTCAGGTACGATGATTCTAAGTGAAATAAGTCACACAGAAAAAGAAACTTATCATAAGATATCACTTATGAAGATCCTGTAAACATGGCTACACGTGAACTGAGTTAGGAAAGAGAACAGAGTCTCACATTTAGAAAACACGCTTATGCCTGCATAAAGGGGAAGGAGAGGTGGGGTGATGCATAAAACCAGAGTTTGATATAAGCACAGGGACCGTTTCAAGAACCAACTTCGGAATTGACAAGACCGACACCTTCCTCAGTGAAAGAGACTCAAAACCCCATATTTCCCACAGAGGAATATATCTGACTAGTAAGAATCTTAAAACCTATGTATTGATATGTCTCCATAAGGGAATCAAGTGTGTCTAGAGTGGCATAAACATGGCAGCGAGAATCAGCTCAAACCCACTATAAAAAGGAATTTCAAAAGCAAAACCAAAAAACAGGGAAATTCTTTACAATTCCTTCAGGGTGTCTGAGGAAACCTGGAAAGACCCTGTCTACAATGACAGCTGGATGTGGCATAAGGCTGGACACTTGGGACTGAGAGGATTGGTGAGATTGGGTGAGCAAATGCAGACCCTTTCAAGCAATAATGCATGGCCCCCATTCCATGGGTCCCAACTCTCCAGGTTCAAGGGAATATTACTACAGCTATAACATGTACAGGAAACCTAGAGAATGGACACACTGTGAATACGAAAGGTTTCTAAAACTCAACGAATAGTCCCTCTCCTGGTGCTCCAGTTTGACTTTCCAACTGCCTTACTATCAATCTCCCAACTTAGAGAGACAGGCCCTTTAACCTCCTGGTTTGCACAGGTTCCCAATTTGGCAGAGGATGGAAGGGACGAGGGAGAACACATGAGAGAGTAGCTGTTAGGCATTTGGACGGGCACATGTCAATCTAATTTCCCGGCAGGAAGAAGAATTAACCAAAGTCTCAGCCACCCACCGGGAACCAGTATAGGACATGATCCAAAATTTTGGACTTGCGTTCAGCTCACAAAAAACGAGTTGAGAAATGGAGCTCAGGGGCACAGCAATTCACATACTGGCAGAGTGATAAAGGACAACTATCGTCCAAAAATCTGTTGAGGGACGTCAACGAGGCGGACTTGAAAGTGAGGCAAAATAGCAGGAAACAGATTTCAAGAGGTACGTTGGAATCGCCTGTAAAGCACAGGAAGAGGGGCACAACTTGGACAGTGGTGCACTTGGCCAAAAAGGGCGTATGCGTTTTCTCCTGAATATATTCAGGAGAAAACGCATACGCCCTTTTTGGCCAAGCAAGCAAGCGGGCAATGCAAATCTGCACTACAAAGAAGTATCACTTCCCACCGGTCAAAAGGGACATCCACAAAATGTGTAAAAACCAGAAAGGCAAGACAGGCCCTGGAGAACAGGGAGCCTTGTTATGCTGATGGGCGGGATGTAAATTGCCAACTGCCTCACTGGAGGAGTGCATTGTGTTCCCTAAAACAAGTAAACAACAGAGCTACAGAGCCAAGGCCACTTCCAGTCTAGGGAATATACCTGGGGAAAACTGAAAATCAATAAGAAAGAGCCACCTCCAAATTTAGGGCTGCACTGGCTACAAGAACCTCAACTTGGGTACACCTTAAATATCCCAGGAAATATAAAAATGGTTCAAAACATTGTGGTACTTATGTACGATGGAATATCACTCAGCCATGAAATCAATGTCATAAGACCAGTAGCAGCAAAGTGAGTGGATTCAGGTACGATGATTCTAAGTGAAATAAGTCACACAGAAAAAGAAACTTATCATAAGATATCACTTATGAAGATCCTGTAAACATGGCTACACGTGAACTGAGTTAGGAAAGAGAACAGAGTCTCACATTTAGAAAACACTCTTATGCCTGCATAAAGGGGAAGGAGAGGTGGGGTGATGCATAAAACCAGAGTTTGATATAAGCACAGGGACCGTTTCAAAAACCAACTTTGGAATTGACAAGACCGACACCTTCCTCAGTGAAAGAGACTCAAAATCCCATATTTCCCAGAGAGGAATATATCTGACTAGTAAGAATCTTAAAACCTATGTATTGATATGTCTCCATAAGGGAATCAAGTGTGTCTAGAGTGGCAGAAACATGGCAGCGAGAATCAGCTCAAACCCACTATAAAAAGGAAATTCAAAAGCAAAACCAAAAAACAGGGAAATTCTTTACAATTCCTTCAGGGTGTCTGAGAAAACCTGGAAAGACCCTATCTACAATGACAGCTGGATGTGGCATAAGGCTGGACACTTGGGACTGAGAGGATTGGTGAGATTGGGTGAGCAAATGCAGACCCTTTCAAGCAATAATGCATGGCCCCCATTCCATGGGTCCCAACTCTCCAGGTTCAAGGGAATATTACTACAGCTATAACATGTACAGGAAACCTAGAGAATGGACACACTGTGAATACGAAAGGTTTCTAAAACTCAACGAATAGTCCCTCTCCTGGTGCTCCAGTTTGACTTTCCAACTGCCTTACTATCAATCTCCCAACTTGGAGAGACAGGCCCTTTAACCTCCTGGTTTGCACAGGTTCCCAATTTGGCAGAGGATGGAAGGGACAAGGGAGAACCCATGAGAGAGTAGCTGTTAGGCATTTGGACGGGCACATGTCACTCTAATTTCCCGGCAGGAAGAAGAATTAACCAAAGTCTCAGCCACCCACCGGGAACCAGTATAGGACATGATCCAAAATTTTGGACTTGCGTTCAGCTCACAAAAAACGAGTTGAGAAATGGAGCTCAGGGGCACAGCAATTCACATACTGGCAGAGTGATAAAGGACAACTATCGTCCAAAAATCTGTTGAGGGACGTCAACGAGGCGGACTTGAAAGTGAGGCAAAATAGCAGGAAACAGATTTCAAGAGGTACGTTGGAATCGCCTGTAAAGCACAGGAAGAGGTGCACAACTTGGACAGTGGTGCACTTGGCCAAAAAGGGCGTATGCGTTTTCTCCTGAATATATTCAGGAGAAAACGCATACGCCCATTTTGGCCAAGCAAGCAAGCGGGCAATGCAAATCTGCACTACAAAGAAGTATCACTTCCCACCGGTCAAAAGGGACATCCACAAAATGTGTAAAAACCAGAAAGGCAAGACAGGCCCTGGAGAACAGGGAGCCTTGTTATGCTGATGGGCGGGATGTAAATTGCCAACTGCCTCACTGGAGGAGTGCATTGTGTTCCCTAAAACAAGTAAACAACAGAGCTACAGAGCCAAGGCCACTTCCAGTCTAGGGAATATACCTGGGGAAAACTGAAAATCAATAAGAAAGAGCCACCTCCAAATTTAGGGCTGCACTGGCTACAAGAACCTCAACTTGGGTACACGTTAAATATCCCAGGAAATATAAAAATGGTTCAAAACATTGTGGTACTTATGTACGATGGAATATCCCTCAGCCATGAAATCAATGTCATAAGACCAGTAGCAGCAAAGTGAGTGGATTCAGGTACGATGATTCTAAGTGAAATAAGTCACACAGAAAAAGAAACTTATCATAAGATATCACTTATGAAGATCCTGTAAACATGGTTACACGTGAACTGAGTTAGGAAAGAGAACAGAGTCTCACATTTAGAAAACACTCTTATGCCTGCATAAAGGGGAAGGAAGGTGGGGTGATGCATAAAACCAGAGTTTGATATAAGCACAGGGACCGTTTCAAAAACCAACTTTGGAATTGACAAGACCGACACCTTCCTTAGTGAAAGAGACTCAAAACCCCATATTTCCCACAGAGGAATATATCTGACTAGTAAGAATCTTAAAACCTATGTATTGATATGTCTCCATAAGGGAATCAAGTGTGTCTAGAGTGGCATAAACATGGCAGCGAGAATCAGCTCAAAACCACTATAAAAAGGAATTTCAAAAGCAAAACCAAAAAACAGGGAAATTCTTTACAATTCCTTCAGGGTGTCTGAGGAAACCTGGAAAGACCCTATCTACAATGACAGCTGGATGTGGCATAAGGCTGGACACTTGGGACTGAGAGGATTGGTGAGATTGGGTGAGCAAATGCAGACCCTTTCAAGCAATAATGCATGGCCCCCATTCCATGGGTCCCAACTCTCCATGTTCAAGGGAATATTACTACAGCTATAACATGTACAGGAAACCTAGAGAATGGACACTGTGAATACGAAAGGTTTCTAAAACTCAACGAATAGTCCCTCTCCTGGTGCTCCAGTTTGACTTTCCAACTGCCTTACTATCAATCTCCCAACTTGGAGAGACAGGCCCTTTAACCTCCTGGTTTGCACAGGTTCCCAATTTGGCAGAGGATGGAAGGGACGAGGAAGAACCCATGAGAGAGTAGCTGTTAGGCATTTGGACGGGCACATGTCAATCTAATTTCCCGGCAGGAAGAAGAATTAACCAAAGTCTCAGCCACCCACCGGGAACCAGTATAGGACATGATCCAAAATTTTGGACTTGCGTTCAGCTCACAAAAAACGAGTTGAGAAATGGAGCTCAGGGGCACAGCAATTCACAAACTGGCAGAGTGATAAAGGACAACTATCGTCCAAAAATCTGTTGAGGGAAGTCAACGAGGCGGACTTGAAAGTGAGGCAAAATAGCAGGAAACAGATTTCAAGAGGTACGTTGGAATCGCCTGTAAAGCACAGGAAGAGGGGCACAACTTGGACAATGGTGCACTTGGACAAAAAGGGCGTATGCGTTTTCTCCTGAATATATTCAGGAGAAAACGCATACGCCCTTTTTGGCCAAGCAAGCAAGCGGGCAATGCAAATCTGCACTACAAAGAAGTATCACTTCCCACCGGTCAAAAGGGACATCCACAAAATGTGTAAAAACCAGAAAGGCAAGACAGGCCCTGGAGAACTGGGAGCCTTGTTATGCTGATGGGCGGGATGTAAATTGCCAACTGCCTCACTGGAGGAGTGCATTGTGTTCCCTAAAACAAGTAAACAACAGAGCTACAGAGCCAAGGCCACTTCCAGTCTAGGGAATATACCTGGGGAAAAATGAAAATCAATAAGAAAGAGCCACCTCCAAATTTAGGGCTGCACTGGCTACAAGAACCTCAACTTGGGTACACCTTAAATATCCCAGGAAATATAAAAATGGTTCAAAACATTGTGGTACTTACGTACGATGGAATATCCCTCAGCCATGAAATCAATGTCATAAGACCAGTAGCAGCAAAGTGAGTGGATACAGGTACGATGATTCTAAGTGAAATAAGTCACACAGAAAAAGAAACTTATCATAAGATATCACTTATGAAGATCCTGTAAACATGGCTACACGTGAACTGAGTTAGGAAAGAGAACAGAGTCTCACATTTAGAAAACACTCTTATGCCTGCATAAAGGGGAAGGAGAGGTGGGGTGATGCATAAAACCAGAGTTTGATATAAGCACAGGGACCGTTTCAAAAACCAACTTTGGAATTGACAAGACCGACACCTTCCTCAGTGAAAGAGACTCAAAACCCCATATTTCCCACAGAGGAATATATCTGACTAGTAAGAATCTTAAAACCTATGTATTGATATGTCTCCATAAGGGAATCAAGTGTGTCTAGAGTGGCATAAACATGGCAGCGAGTATCAGCTCAAACCCACTATAAAAAGGAATTTCAAAAGCAAAACCAAAAAACAGGGAAATTCTTTACAATTCCTTCAGGGTGTCTGAGGAAACCTGGAAAGACCCTGTCTACAATGACAGCTGGATGTGGCATAAGGCTGGACACTTGGGACTGAGAGGATTGGTGAGATTGGGTGAGCAAATGCAGACCCTTTCAAGCAATAATGCATGGCCCCCATTCCATGGGTCCCAACTCTCCATGTTCAAGCGAATATTACTACAGCTATAACATGTACAGGAAACCTAGAGAATGGACACACTGTGAATATGAAAGGTTTCTAAAACTCAACGAATAGTCCCTCTCCTGGTGCTCCAGTTTGACTTTCCAACTGCCTTACTATCAATCTCCCAACTTGGAGAGACAGGCCCTTTAACCTCCTGGTTTGCACAGGTTCCCAATTTGGCAGAGGATGGAAGGGACGACGGAGAACCCATGAGAGAGTAGCTGTTAGGCATTTGGACGGGCACATGTCAATCTAATTTCCCGGCAGGAAGAAGAATTAACCAAAGTCTCAGCCACCCACCGGGAACCAGTATAGGACATGATCCAAAATTTTGGACTTGCGTTCAGCTCACAAAAAACGAGTTGAGAAATGGAGCTCAGGGGCACAGCATTTCACAAACTGGCAGAGTGATAAAGGACAACTATCGTCCAAAAATCTGTTGAGGGAAGTCAACGAGGCGGACTTGAAAGTGAGGCAAAATAGCAGGAAACAGATTTCAAGAGGTACGTTGGAATCGGCTGTAAAGCACAGGAAGAGGGGCACAACTTGGACAATGGTGCACTTGGCCAAAAAGGGCGTATGCGTTTTCTCCTGAATATATTCAGGAGAAAACGCATACGCCCTTTTTGGCCAAGCAAGCAAGCGGGCAATGCAAATCTGCACTACAAAGAAGTATCACTTCCCACCGGTCAAAAGGGACATCCACAAAATGTGTAAAAACCAGAAATGCAAGACAGGCCCTGGAGAACTGGGAGCCTTGTTATGCTGATGGGCGGGATGTAAATTGCCAACTGCCTCACTGGAGGAGTGCATTGTGTTCCCTAAAACAAGTAAACAACAGAGCTACAGAGCCAAGGCCACTTCCAGTCTAGGGAATATACCTGGGGAAAACTGAAAATCAGTAAGAAAGAGCCATCTCCAAATTTAGGGCTGCACTGACTACAAGAACCTCAACTTGGGTACACCTTAAATATCCCAGGAAATATAAAAATGGTTCAAAACATTGTGGTACTTACGTACGATGGAATATCCCTCAGCCATGAAATCAATGTCATAAGACCAGTAGCAGCAAAGTGAGTGGATTCAGGTACGATGATTCTAAGTGAAATAAGTCACACAGAAAAAGAAACTTATCATAAGATATCACTTATGAAGATCCTGTAAACATGGCTACACGTGAACTGAGTTAGGAAAGAGAACAGAGTCTCACATTTAGAAAACACGCTTATGCCTGCATAAAGGGGAAGGAGAGGTGGGGTGATGCATAAAACCAGAGTTTGATATAAGCACAGGGACCGTTTCAAGAACCAACTTCGGAATTGACAAGACCGACACCTTCCTCAGTGAAAGAGACTCAAAACCCCATATTTCCCACAGAGGAATATATCTGACTAGTAAGAATCTTAAAACCTATGTATTGATATGTCTCCATAAGGGAATCAAGTGTGTCTAGAGTGGCATAAACATGGCAGCGAGAATCAGCTCAAACCCACTATAAAAAGGAATTTCAAAAGCAAAACCAAAAAACAGGGAAATTCTTTACAATTCCTTCAGGGTGTCTGAGGAAACCTGGAAAGACCCTGTCTACAATGACAGCTGGATGTGGCATAAGGCTGGACACTTGGGACTGAGAGGATTGGTGAGATTGGGTGAGCAAATGCAGACCCTTTCAAGCAATAATGCATGGCCCCCATTCCATGGGTCCCAACTCTCCAGGTTCAAGGGAATATTACTACAGCTATAACATGTACAGGAAACCTAGAGAATGGACACACTGTGAATACGAAAGGTTTCTAAAACTCAACGAATAGTCCCTCTCCTGGTGCTCCAGTTTGACTTTCCAACTGCCTTACTATCAATCTCCCAACTTAGAGAGACAGGCCCTTTAACCTCCTGGTTTGCACAGGTTCCCAATTTGGCAGAGGATGGAAGGGACGAGGGAGAACACATGAGAGAGTAGCTGTTAGGCATTTGGACGGGCACATGTCAATCTAATTTCCCGGCAGGAAGAAGAATTAACCAAAGTCTCAGCCACCCACCGGGAACCAGTATAGGACATGATCCAAAATTTTGGACTTGCGTTCAGCTCACAAAAAACGAGTTGAGAAATGGAGCTCAGGGGCACAGCAATTCACATACTGGCAGAGTGATAAAGGACAACTATCGTCCAAAAATCTGTTGAGGGACGTCAACGAGGCGGACTTGAAAGTGAGGCAAAATAGCAGGAAACAGATTTCAAGAGGTACGTTGGAATCGCCTGTAAAGCACAGGAAGAGGGGCACAACTTGGACAGTGGTGCACTTGGCCAAAAAGGGCGTATGCGTTTTCTCCTGAATATATTCAGGAGAAAACGCATACGCCCTTTTTGGCCAAGCAAGCAAGCGGGCAATGCAAATCTGCACTACAAAGAAGTATCACTTCCCACCGGTCAAAAGGGACATCCACAAAATGTGTAAAAACCAGAAAGGCAAGACAGGCCCTGGAGAACAGGGAGCCTTGTTATGCTGATGGGCGGGATGTAAATTGCCAACTGCCTCACTGGAGGAGTGCATTGTGTTCCCTAAAACAAGTAAACAACAGAGCTACAGAGCCAAGGCCACTTCCAGTCTAGGGAATATACCTGGGGAAAACTGAAAATCAATAAGAAAGAGCCACCTCCAAATTTAGGGCTGCACTGGCTACAAGAACCTCAACTTGGGTACACCTTAAATATCCCAGGAAATATAAAAATGGTTCAAAACATTGTGGTACTTATGTACGATGGAATATCACTCAGCCATGAAATCAATGTCATAAGACCAGTAGCAGCAAAGTGAGTGGATTCAGGTACGATGATTCTAAGTGAAATAAGTCACACAGAAAAAGAAACTTATCATAAGATATCACTTATGAAGATCCTGTAAACATGGCTACACGTGAACTGAGTTAGGAAAGAGAACAGAGTCTCACATTTAGAAAACACTCTTATGCCTGCATAAAGGGGAAGGAGAGGTGGGGTGATGCATAAAACCAGAGTTTGATATAAGCACAGGGACCGTTTCAAAAACCAACTTTGGAATTGACAAGACCGACACCTTCCTCAGTGAAAGAGACTCAAAATCCCATATTTCCCAGAGAGGAATATATCTGACTAGTAAGAATCTTAAAACCTATGTATTGATATGTCTCCATAAGGGAATCAAGTGTGTCTAGAGTGGCAGAAACATGGCAGCGAGAATCAGCTCAAACCCACTATAAAAAGGAAATTCAAAAGCAAAACCAAAAAACAGGGAAATTCTTTACAATTCCTTCAGGGTGTCTGAGAAAACCTGGAAAGACCCTATCTACAATGACAGCTGGATGTGGCATAAGGCTGGACACTTGGGACTGAGAGGATTGGTGAGATTGGGTGAGCAAATGCAGACCCTTTCAAGCAATAATGCATGGCCCCCATTCCATGGGTCCCAACTCTCCAGGTTCAAGGGAATATTACTACAGCTATAACATGTACAGGAAACCTAGAGAATGGACACACTGTGAATACGAAAGGTTTCTAAAACTCAACGAATAGTCCCTCTCCTGGTGCTCCAGTTTGACTTTCCAACTGCCTTACTATCAATCTCCCAACTTGGAGAGACAGGCCCTTTAACCTCCTGGTTTGCACAGGTTCCCAATTTGGCAGAGGATGGAAGGGACAAGGGAGAACCCATGAGAGAGTAGCTGTTAGGCATTTGGACGGGCACATGTCACTCTAATTTCCCGGCAGGAAGAAGAATTAACCAAAGTCTCAGCCACCCACCGGGAACCAGTATAGGACATGATCCAAAATTTTGGACTTGCGTTCAGCTCACAAAAAACGAGTTGAGAAATGGAGCTCAGGGGCACAGCAATTCACATACTGGCAGAGTGATAAAGGACAACTATCGTCCAAAAATCTGTTGAGGGACGTCAACGAGGCGGACTTGAAAGTGAGGCAAAATAGCAGGAAACAGATTTCAAGAGGTACGTTGGAATCGCCTGTAAAGCACAGGAAGAGGTGCACAACTTGGACAGTGGTGCACTTGGCCAAAAAGGGCGTATGCGTTTTCTCCTGAATATATTCAGGAGAAAACGCATACGCCCATTTTGGCCAAGCAAGCAAGCGGGCAATGCAAATCTGCACTACAAAGAAGTATCACTTCCCACCGGTCAAAAGGGACATCCACAAAATGTGTAAAAACCAGAAAGGCAAGACAGGCCCTGGAGAACAGGGAGCCTTGTTATGCTGATGGGCGGGATGTAAATTGCCAACTGCCTCACTGGAGGAGTGCATTGTGTTCCCTAAAACAAGTAAACAACAGAGCTACAGAGCCAAGGCCACTTCCAGTCTAGGGAATATACCTGGGGAAAACTGAAAATCAATAAGAAAGAGCCACCTCCAAATTTAGGGCTGCACTGGCTACAAGAACCTCAACTTGGGTACACGTTAAATATCCCAGGAAATATAAAAATGGTTCAAAACATTGTGGTACTTATGTACGATGGAATATCCCTCAGCCATGAAATCAATGTCATAAGACCAGTAGCAGCAAAGTGAGTGGATTCAGGTACGATGATTCTAAGTGAAATAAGTCACACAGAAAAAGAAACTTATCATAAGATATCACTTATGAAGATCCTGTAAACATGGTTACACGTGAACTGAGTTAGGAAAGAGAACAGAGTCTCACATTTAGAAAACACTCTTATGCCTGCATAAAGGGGAAGGAAGGTGGGGTGATGCATAAAACCAGAGTTTGATATAAGCACAGGGACCGTTTCAAAAACCAACTTTGGAATTGACAAGACCGACACCTTCCTTAGTGAAAGAGACTCAAAACCCCATATTTCCCACAGAGGAATATATCTGACTAGTAAGAATCTTAAAACCTATGTATTGATATGTCTCCATAAGGGAATCAAGTGTGTCTAGAGTGGCATAAACATGGCAGCGAGAATCAGCTCAAAACCACTATAAAAAGGAATTTCAAAAGCAAAACCAAAAAACAGGGAAATTCTTTACAATTCCTTCAGGGTGTCTGAGGAAACCTGGAAAGACCCTATCTACAATGACAGCTGGATGTGGCATAAGGCTGGACACTTGGGACTGAGAGGATTGGTGAGATTGGGTGAGCAAATGCAGACCCTTTCAAGCAATAATGCATGGCCCCCATTCCATGGGTCCCAACTCTCCATGTTCAAGGGAATATTACTACAGCTATAACATGTACAGGAAACCTAGAGAATGGACACACTGTGAATACGAAAGGTTTCTAAAACTCAACGAATAGTCCCTCTCCTGGTGCTCCAGTTTGACTTTCCAACTGCCTTACTATCAATCTCCCAACTTGGAGAGACAGGCCCTTTAACCCCCTGGTTTGCACAGGTTCCCAATTTGGCAGAGGATGGAAGGGACGAGGGAGAACCCATGAGAGAGTAGCTGTTAGGCATTTGGACGGGCACATGTCACTCTTATTTCCCGGCAGGAAGGAGAATTAACCAAAGTCTCAGCCACCCACCGGGAACCAGTATAGGACATGATCCAAAATTTTGGACTTGCGTTCAGCTCACAAAAAACGAGTTGAGAAATGGAGCTCAGGGGCACAGCAATTCACAAACTGGCAGAGTGATAAAGGACAACTATCGTCCAAAAATCTGTTGAGGGAAGTCAACGAGGCGGACTTGAAAGTGAGGCAAAATAGCAGGAAACAGATTTCAAGAGGTACGTTGGAATCGCCTGTAAAGCACAGGAAGAGGGGCACAACTTGGACAATGGTGCACTTGGCCAAAAAGGGCGTATGCGTTTTCTCCTGAATATATTCAGGAGAAAACGCATACGCCCTTTTTGGCCAAGCAAGCAAGCGGGCAATGCAAATCTGCACTATAAAGAAGTATCACTTCCCACCGGTCAAAAGGGACATCCACAAAATGTGTAAAAACCAGAAAGGCAAGACAGGCCCTGGAGAACAGGGAGCCTTGTTATGCTGATGGGCGGGATGTAAATTGCCAACTGCCTCACTGGAGGAGTGCATTGTGTTCCCTAAAACAAGTAAACAACAGAGCTACAGAGCCAAGGCCACTTCCAGTCTAGGGAATATACCTGGGGAAAACTGAAAATCAATAAGAAAGAGCCACCTCCAAATTTAGGGCTGCACTGGCTACAAGAACCTCAACTTGGGTACACCTTAAATATCCCAGGAAATATAAAAATGGTTCAAAACATTGTGGTACTTACGTACGATGGAATATCCCTCAGCCATGAAATCAATGTCATAAGACCAGTAGCAGCAAAGTGAGTGGATACAGGTACGATGATTCTAAGTGAAATAAGTCACACAGAAAAAGAAACTTATCATAAGATATCACTTATGAAGATCCTGTAAACATGGTTACACGTGAACTGAGTTAGGAAAGAGAACAGAGTCTCACATTTAGAAAACACTCTTATGCCTGCATAAAGGGGAAGGAAGGTGGGGTGATGCATAAAACCAGAGTTTGATATAAGCACAGGGACCGTTTCAAAAACCAACTTTGGAATTGACAAGACCGACACCTTCCTTAGTGAAAGAGACTCAAAACCCCATATTTCCCACAGAGGAATATATCTGACTAGTAAGAATCTTAAAACCTATGTATTGATATGTCTCCATAAGGGAATCAAGTGTGTCTAGAGTGGCATAAACATGGCAGCGAGAATCAGCTCAAAACCACTATAAAAAGGAATTTCAAAAGCAAAACCAAAAAACAGGGAAATTCTTTACAATTCCTTCAGGGTGTCTGAGGAAACCTGGAAAGACCCTATCTACAATGACAGCTGGATGTGGCATAAGGCTGGACACTTGGGACTGAGAGGATTGGTGAGATTGGGTGAGCAAATGCAGACCCTTTCAAGCAATAATGCATGGCCCCCATTCCATGGGTCCCAACTCTCCATGTTCAAGGGAATATTACTACAGCTATAACATGTACAGGAAACCTAGAGAATGGACACACTGTGAATACGAAAGGTTTCTAAAACTCAACGAATAGTCCCTCTCCTGGTGCTCCAGTTTGACTTTCCAACTGCCTTACTATCAATCTCCCAACTTGGAGAGACAGGCCCTTTAACCCCCTGGTTTGCACAGGTTCCCAATTTGGCAGAGGATGGAAGGGACGAGGGAGAACCCATGAGAGAGTAGCTGTTAGGCATTTGGACGGGCACATGTCACTCTTATTTCCCGGCAGGAAGGAGAATTAACCAAAGTCTCAGCCACCCACCGGGAACCAGTATAGGACATGATCCAAAATTTTGGACTTGCGTTCAGCTCACAAAAAACGAGTTGAGAAATGGAGCTCAGGGGCACAGCAATTCACAAACTGGCAGAGTGATAAAGGACAACTATCGTCCAAAAATCTGTTGAGGGAAGTCAACGAGGCGGACTTGAAAGTGAGGCAAAATAGCAGGAAACAGATTTCAAGAGGTACGTTGGAATCGCCTGTAAAGCACAGGAAGAGGGGCACAACTTGGACAATGGTGCACTTGGCCAAAAAGGGCGTATGCGTTTTCTCCTGAATATATTCAGGAGAAAACGCATACGCCCTTTTTGGCCAAGCAAGCAAGCGGGCAATGCAAATCTGCACTATAAAGAAGTATCACTTCCCACCGGTCAAAAGGGACATCCACAAAATGTGTAAAAACCAGAAAGGCAAGACAGGCCCTGGAGAACAGGGAGCCTTGTTATGCTGATGGGCGGGATGTAAATTGCCAACTGCCTCACTGGAGGAGTGCATTGTGTTCCCTAAAACAAGTAAACAACAGAGCTACAGAGCCAAGGCCACTTCCAGTCTAGGGAATATACCTGGGGAAAACTGAAAATCAATAAGAAAGAGCCACCTCCAAATTTAGGGCTGCACTGGCTACAAGAACCTCAACTTGGGTACACCTTAAATATCCCAGGAAATATAAAAATGGTTCAAAACATTGTGGTACTTACGTACGATGGAATATCCCTCAGCCATGAAATCAATGTCATAAGACCAGTAGCAGCAAAGTGAGTGGATACAGGTACGATGATTCTAAGTGAAATAAGTCACACAGAAAAAGAAACTTATCATAAGATATCACTTATGAAGATCCTGTAAACATGGCTACACGTGAACTGAGTTAGGAAAGAGAACAGAGTCTCACATTTAGAAAACACTCTTATGCCTGCATAAAGGGGAAGGAGAGGTGGGGTGATGCATAAAACCAGAGTTTGATATAAGCACAGGGACCGTTTCAAAAACCAACTTTGGAATTGACAAGACCGACACCTTCCTCAGTGAAAGAGACTCAAAACCCCATATTTCCCACAGAGGAATATATCTGACTAGTAAGAATCTTAAAACCTATGTATTGATATGTCTCCATAAGGGAATCAAGTGTGTCTAGAGTGGCATAAACATGGCAGCGAGAATCAGCTCAAACCCACTATAAAAAGGAATTTCAAAAGCAAAACCAAAAAACAGGGAAATTCTTTACAATTCCTTCAGGGTGTCTGAGGAAACCTGGAAAGACCCTTTCTACAATGACAGCTGGATGTGGCATAAGGCTGGACACTTGGGACTGAGAGGATTGGTGAGATTGGGTGAGCAAATGCAGACCCTTTCAAGCAATAATGCATGGCCCCCATTCCATGGGTCCCAACTCTCCATGTTCAAGCGAATATTACTACAGCTATAACATGTACAGGAAACCTAGAGAATGGACACACTGTGAATATGAAAGGTTTCTAAAACTCAACGAATAGTCCCTCTCCTGGTGCTCCAGTTTGACTTTCCAACTGCCTTACTATCAATCTCCCAACTTGGAGAGACAGGCCCTTTAACCTCCTGGTTTGCACAGGTTCCCAATTTGGCAGAGGATGGAAGGGACGAGGGAGAACCCATGAGAGAGTAGCTGTTAGGCATTTGGACGGGCACATGTCAATCTAATTTCCCGGCAGGAAGAAGAATTAACCAAAGTCTCAGCCACCCACCGGGAACCAGTATAGGACATGATCCAAAATTTTGGACTTGCGTTCAGCTCACAAAAAACGAGTTGAGAAATGGAGCTCAGGGGCACAGCAATTCACAAACTGGCAGAGTGATAAAGGACAACTATCGTCCAAAAATCTGTTGAGGGAAGTCAACGAGGCGGACTTGAAAGTGAGGCAAAATAGCAGGAAATAGATTTCAAGAGGTACGTTGGAATCGGCTGTAAAGCACAGGAAGAGGGGCACAACTTGGACAATGGTGCACTTGGCCAAAAAGGGCGTATGCGTTTTCTCCTGAATATATTCAGGAGAAAATGCATACGCCCTTTTTGGCCAAGCAAGCAAGCGGGCAATGCAAATCTGCACTACAAAGTAGTATCACTTCCCACTGGTCAAAAGGGACATCCACAAAATGTGTAAAAACCAGAAAGGCAAGACAGGCCCTGGAGAACTGGGAGCCTTGTTATGCTGATGGGCGGGATGTAAATTGCCAACTGCCTCACTGGAGGAGTGCATTGTGTTCCCTAAAACAAGTAAACAACAGAGCTACAGAGCCAAGGCCACTTCCAGTCTAGGGAATATACCTGGGGAAAACTGAAAAGCAGTAAGAAAGAGCCACCTGCAAATTTAGGGCTGCACTGACTACAAAAACCTCAACTTGGGTACACCATAAATATCCCAGGAAATATAAAAATGGTTCAAAACATTGTGGTACTTACGTATGATGGAATATCCCTCAGCCATGAAATCAATGTCATAAGACCAGTAGCAGCAAAGTGAGTGGATTCAGGTACGATGATTCTAAGTGAAATAAGTCACACAGAAAAAGAAACTTATCATAAGATATCACTTATGAAGATCCTGTAAACATGGCTACACGTGAACTGAGTTAGGAAAGAGAACAGAGTCTCACATTTAGAAAACACGCTTATGCCTGCATAAAGGGGAAGGAGAGGTGGGGTGATGCATAAAACCAGAGTTTGATATAAGCACAGGGACCGTTTCAAGAACCAACTTCGGAATTGACAAGACCGACACCTTCCTCAGTGAAAGAGACTCAAAACCCCATATTTCCCACAGAGGAATATATCTGACTAGTAAGAATCTTAAAACCTATGTATTGATATGTCTCCATAAGGGAATCAAGTGTGTCTAGAGTGGCATAAACATGGCAGCGAGAATCAGCTCAAACCCACTATAAAAAGGAATTTCAAAAGCAAAACCAAAAAACAGGGAAATTCTTTACAATTCCTTCAGGGTGTCTGAGCAAACCTGGAAAGACCCTATCTACAATGACAGCTGGATGTGGCATAAGGCTGGACACTTGGGACTGAGAGGATTGGTGAGATTGGGTGAGCAAATGCAGACCCTTTCAAGCAATAATGCATGGCCCCCATTCCATGGGTCCCAACTCTCCATGTTCAAGGGAATATTACTACAGCTATAACATGTACAGGAAACCTAGAGAATGGACACACTGTGAATACGAAAGGTTTCTAAAACTCAACGAATAGTCCCTCTCCTGGTGCTCCAGTTTGACTTTCCAACTGCCTTACTATCAATCTCCCAACTTGGAGAGACAGGCCCTTTAACCCCCTGGTTTGCACAGGTTCCCAATTTGGCAGAGGATGGAAGGGACGAGGGAGAACCCATGAGAGAGTAGCTGTTAGGCATTTGGACGGGCACATGTCACTCTAATTTCCCGGCAGGAAGGAGAATTAACCAAAGTCTCAGCCACCCACCGGGAACCAGTATAGGACATGATCCAAAATTTTGGACTTGCGTTCAGCTCACAAAAAACGAGTTGAGAAATGGAGCTCAGGGGCACAGCAATTCACAAACTGGCAGAGTGATAAAGGACAACTATCGTCCAAAAATCTGTTGAGGGAAGTCAACGAGGCGGACTTGAAAGTGAGGCAAAATAGCAGGAAACAGATTTCAAGAGGTACGTTGGAATCGCCTGTAAAGCACAGGAAGAGGGGCACAACTTGGACAATGGTGCACTTGGCCAAAAAGGGCGTATGCGTTTTCTCCTGAATATATTCAGGAGAAAACGCATACGCCCTTTTTGGCCAAGCTAGCAAGCGGGCAATGCAAATCTGCACTATAAAGAAGTATCACTTCCCACCGGTCAAAAGGGACATCCACAAAATGTGTAAAAACCAGAAAGGCAAGACAGGCCCTGGAGAACAGGGAGCCTTGTTATGCTGATGGGCGGGATGTAAATTGCCAACTGCCTCACTGGAGGAGTGCATTGTGTTCCCTAAAACAAGTAAACAACAGAGCTACAGAGCCAAGGCCACTTCCAGTCTAGGGAATATACCTGGGGAAAACTGAAAATCAATAAGAAAGAGCCACCTCCAAATTTAGGGCTGCACTGGCTACAAGAACCTCAACTTGGGTACACCTTAAATATCCCAGGAAATATAAAAATGGTTCAAAACATTGTGGTACTTATGTACGATGGAATATCCCTCAGCCATGAAATCAATGTCATAAGACCAGTAGCAGCAAAGTGAGTGGATTCAGGTACGATGATTCTAAGTGAAATAAGTCACACAGAAAAAAAAAACTTATCATAAGATATCACTTATGAAGATCCTGTAAACATGGCTACACGTGAACTGAGTTAGGAAAGAGAACAGAGTCTCACATTTAGAAAACACTCTTATGCCTGCATAAAGGGGAAGGAGAGGTGGGGTGATGCATAAAACCAGAGTTTGATATAAGCACAGGGACCGTTTCAAAAACCAACTTTGGAATTGACAAGACCGACACCTTCCTCAGTGAAAGAGACTCAAAATCCCATATTTCCCACAGACGAATATATCTGACTAGTAAGAATCTTAAAACCTATGTATTGATATGTCTCCATAAGGGAATCAAGTGTGTCTAGAGTGGCAGAAACATGGCAGCGAGAATCAGCTCAAACCCACTATAAAAAGGAATTTCAAAAGCAAAACCAAAAAACAGGGAAATTCTTTACAATTCCTTCAGGGTGTCTGAGGAAACCTGGAAAGACCCTATCTACAATGACAGCTGGATGGGGCATAAGGCTGGACACTTGGGACTGAGAGGATTGGTGAGATTGGGTGAGCAAATGCAGACCCTTTCAAGCAATAATGCATGGCCCCCATTCCATGGGTCCCAACTCTCCATGTTCAAGGGAATATTACTACAGCTATAACATGTACAGGAAACCTAGAGAATGGACACACTGTGAATACGAAAGGTTTCTAAAAGTCAACGAATAGTCCCTCTCCTGGTGCTCCAGTTTGACTTTCCAACTGCCTTACTATCAATCTCCCAACTTGGAGAGACAGGCCCTTTAACCTCCTGGTTTGCACAGGTTCCCAATTTGGCAGAGGATGGAAGGGACGAGGAAGAACCCATGAGAGAGTAGCTGTTAGGCATTTGGACGGGCACATGTCAATCTAATTTCCCGGCAGGAAGAAGAAGTAACCAAAGTCTCAGCCACCCACCGGGAACCAGTATAGGACATGATCCAAAATTTTGGACTTGCGTTCAGCTCACAAAAAACGAGTTGAGAAATGGAGCTCAGGGGCACAGCAATTCACAAACTGGCAGAGTGATAAAGGACAACTATCGTCCAAAAATCTGTTGAGGGAAGTCAACGAGGCGGACTTGAAAGTGAGGCAAAATAGCAGGAAACAGATTTCAAGAGGTACGTTGGAATCGCCTGTAAAGCACAGGAAGAGGGGCACAACTTGGACAATGGTGCACTTGGCCAAAAAGGGCGTATGCGTTTTCTCCTGAATATATTCAGGAGAAAACGCATACGCCCTTTTTGGCCAAGCAAG
The DNA here is from genome assembly GCF_025265405.1 of Mesoplodon densirostris. Classification (NCBI taxonomy): domain Eukaryota; kingdom Metazoa; phylum Chordata; class Mammalia; order Artiodactyla; family Ziphiidae; genus Mesoplodon; species Mesoplodon densirostris. Next base: position 1,672,198 of record NW_026778200.1, on the reverse strand, counting down.
CAAGCGGGCAATGCAAATCTGCACTACAAAGAAGTATCACTTCCCACCGGTCAAAAGGGACATCCACAAAATGTGTAAAAACCAGAAAGGCAAGACAGGCCCTGGAGAACTGGGAGCCTTGTTATGCTGATGGGCGGGATGTAAATTGCCAACTGCCTCACTGGAGGAGTGCATTGTGTTCCCTAAAACAAGTAAACAACAGAGCTACAGAGCCAAGGCCACTTCCAGTCTAGGGAATATACCTGGGGAAAACTGAAAATCAATAAGAAAGAGCCACCTCCAAATTTAGGGCTGCACTGGCTACAAGAACCTCAACTTGGGTACACCTTAAATATCCCAGGAAATATAAAAATGGTTCAAAACATTGTGGTACTTACGTACGATGGAATATCCCTCAGCCATGAAATCAATGTCATAAGACCAGTAGCAGCAAAGTGAGTGGATACAGGTACGATGATTCTAAGTGAAATAAGTCACACAGAAAAAGAAACTTATCATAAGATATCACTTATGAAGATCCTGTAAACATGGCTACACGTGAACTGAGTTAGGAAAGAGAACAGAGTCTCACATTTAGAAAACACTCTTATGCCTGCATAAAGGGGAAGGAGAGGTGGGGTGATGCATAAAACCAGAGTTTGATATAAGCACAGGGACCGTTTCAAAAACCAACTTTGGAATTGACAAGACCGACACCTTCCTCAGTGAAAGAGACTCAAAACCCCATATTTCCCACAGAGGAATATATCTGACTAGTAAGAATCTTAAAACCTATGTATTGATATGTCTCCATAAGGGAATCAAGTGTGTCTAGAGTGGCATAAACATGGCAGCGAGAATCAGCTCAAACCCACTATAAAAAGGAATTTCAAAAGCAAAACCAAAAAACAGGGAAATTCTTTACAATTCCTTCAGGGTGTCTGAGGAAACCTGGAAAGACCCTGTCTACAATGACAGCTGGATGTGGCATAAGGCTGTACACTTGGGACTGAGAGGATTGGTGAGATTGGGTGAGCAAATGCAGACCCTTTCAAGCAATAATGCATGGCCCCCATTCCATGGGTCCCAACTCTCCAGGTTCAAGGGAATATTACTACAGCTATAACATGTACAGGAAACCTAGAGAATGGACACACTGTGAATACGAAAGGTTTCTAAAACTCAACGAATAGTCCCTCTCCTGGTGCTCCAGTTTGACTTTCCAACTGCCTTACTATCAATCTCCCAACTTAGAGAGACAGGCCCTTTAACCTCCTGGTTTGCACAGGTTCCCAATTTGGCAGAGGATGGAAGGGACGAGGGAGAACACATGAGAGAGTAGCTGTTAGGCATTTGGACGGGCACATGTCAATCTAATTTCCCGGCAGGAAGAAGAATTAACCAAAGTCTCAGCCACCCACCGGGAACCAGTATAGGACATGATCCAAAATTTTGGACTTGCGTTCAGCTCACAAAAAACGAGTTGAGAAATGGAGCTCAGGGGCACAGCAATTCACATACTGGCAGAGTGATAAAGGACAACTATCGTCCAAAAATCTGTTGAGGGACGTCAACGAGGCGGACTTGAAAGTGAGGCAAAATAGCAGGAAACAGATTTCAAGAGGTACGTTGGAATCGCCTGTAAAGCACAGGAAGAGGGGCACAACTTGGACAGTGGTGCACTTGGCCAAAAAGGGCGTATGCGTTTTCTCCTGAATATATTCAGGAGAAAACGCATACGCCCTTTTTGGCCAAGCAAGCAAGCGGGCAATGCAAATCTGCACTACAAAGAAGTATCACTTCCCACCGGTCAAAAGGGACATCCACAAAATGTGTAAAAACCAGAAAGGCAAGACAGGCCCTGGAGAACAGGGAGCCTTGTTATGCTGATGGGCGGGATGTAAATTGCCAACTGCCTCACTGGAGGAGTGCATTGTGTTCCCTAAAACAAGTAAACAACAGAGCTACAGAGCCAAGGCCACTTCCAGTCTAGGGAATATACCTGGGGAAAACTGAAAATCAATAAGAAAGAGCCACCTCCAAATTTAGGGCTGCACTGGCTACAAGAACCTCAACTTGGGTACACCTTAAATATCCCAGGAAATATAAAAATGGTTCAAAACATTGTGGTACTTATGTACGATGGAATATCACTCAGCCATGAAATCAATGTCATAAGACCAGTAGCAGCAAAGTGAGTGGATTCAGGTACGATGATTCTAAGTGAAATAAGTCACACAGAAAAAGAAACTTATCATAAGATATCACTTATGAAGATCCTGTAAACATGGCTACACGTGAACTGAGTTAGGAAAGAGAACAGAGTCTCACATTTAGAAAACACTCTTATGCCTGCATAAAGGGGAAGGAGAGGTGGGGTGATGCATAAAACCAGAGTTTGATATAAGCACAGGGACCGTTTCAAAAACCAACTTTGGAATTGACAAGACCGACACCTTCCTCAGTGAAAGAGACTCAAAATCCCATATTTCCCAGAGAGGAATATATCTGACTAGTAAGAATCTTAAAACCTATGTATTGATATGTCTCCATAAGGGAATCAAGTGTGTCTAGAGTGGCAGAAACATGGCAGCGAGAATCAGCTCAAACCCACTATAAAAAGGAATTTCAAAAGCAAAACCAAAAAACAGGGAAATTCTTTACAATTCCTTCAGGGTGTCTGAGAAAACCTGGAAAGACCCTATCTACAATGACAGCTGGATGTGGCATAAGGCTGGACACTTGGGACTGAGAGGATTGGTGAGATTGGGTGAGCAAATGCAGACCCTTTCAAGCAATAATGCATGGCCCCCATTCCATGGGTCCCAACTCTCCATGTTCAAGGGAATATTACTACAGCTATAACATGTACAGGAAACCTAGAGAATGGACACACTGTGAATACGAAAGGTTTCTAAAACTCAACGAATAGTCCCTCTCCTGGTGCTCCAGTTTGACTTTCCAACTGCCTTACTATCAATCTCCCAACTTGGAGAGACAGGCCCTTTAACCTCCTGGTTTGCACAGTTTCCCAATTTGGCAGAGGATGGAAGGGACGAGGGAGAACCCATGAGAGAGTAGCTGTTAGGCATTTGGACGGGCACATGTCAATCTAATTTCCCGGCAGGAAGAAGAATTAACCAAAGTCTCAGCCACCCACCGGGAACCAGTATAGGACATGATCCAAAATTTTGGACTTGCGTTCAGCTCACAAAAAACGAGTTGAGAAATGGAGCTCAGGGGCACAGCAATTCACAAACTGGCAGAGTGATAAAGGACAACTATCGTCCAAAAATCTGTTGAGGGAAGTCAACGAGGCAGACTTGAAAGTGAGGCAAAATAGCAGGAAACAGATTTCAAGAGGTACGTTGGAATCGCCTGTAAAGCACAGGAAGAGGGGCACAACTTGGACAATGGTGCACTTGGCCAAAAAGGGCGTATGCGTTTTCTCCTGTATATATTCAGGAGAAAACGCATACGCCCTTTTTGGCCAAGCAAGCAAGCGGGCAATGCAAATCTGCACTACAAAGAAGTATCACTTCCCACCGGTCAAAAGGGACATCCACAAAATGTGTAAAAACCAGAAAGGCAAGACAGGCCCTGGAGAACTGGGAGCCTTGTTATGCTGATGGGCGGGATGTAAATTGCCAACTGCCTCACTGGAGGAGTGCATTGTGTTCCCTAAAACAAGTAAACAACAGAGCTACAGAGCCAAGGCCACTTCCAGTCTAGGGAATATACCTGGGGAAAACTGAAAATCAATAAGAAAGAGCCACCTCCAAATTTAGGGCTGCACTGGCTACAAGAACCTCAACTTGGGTACACCTTAAATATCCCAGGAAATATAAAAATGGTTCAAAACATTGTGGTACTTACGTACGATGGAATATCCCTCAGCCATGAAATCAATGTCATAAGACCAGTAGCAGCAAAGTGAGTGGATTCAGGTACGATGATTCTAAGTGAAATAAGTCACACAGAAAAAGAAACTTATCATAAGATATCACTTATGAAGATCCTGTAAACATGGCTACACGTGAACTGAGTTAGGAAAGAGAACAGAGTCTCACATTTAGAAAACACGCTTATGCCTGCATAAAGGGGAAGGAGAGGTGGGGTGATGCATAAAACCAGAGTTTGATATAAGCACAGGGACCGTTTCAAACACCAACTTCGGAATTGACAAGACCGACACCTTCCTCAGTGAAAGAGACTCAAAACCCCATATTTCCCACAGAGGAATATATCTGACTAGTAAGAATCTTAAAACCTATGTATTGATATGTCTCCATAAGGGAATCAAGTGTGTCTAGAGTGGCATAAACATGGCAGCGAGAATCAGCTCAAACCCACTATAAAAAGGAATTTCAAAAGCAAAACCAAAAAACAGGGAAATTCTTTACAATTCCTTCAGGGTGTCTGAGGAAACCTGGAAAGACCCTGTCTACAATGACAGCTGGATGTGCCATAAGGCTGGACACTTGGGACTGAGAGGATTGGTGAGATTGGGTGAGCAAATGCAGACCCTTTCAAGCAATAATGCATGGCCCCCATTCCATGGGTCCCAACTCTCCAGGTTCAAGGGAATATTACTACAGCTATAACATGTACAGGAAACCTAGAGAATGGACACACTGTGAATACGAAAGGTTTCTAAAACTCAACGAATAGTCCCTCTCCTGGTGCTCCAGTTTGATTTTCCAACTGCCTTACTATCAATCTCCCAACTTAGAGAGACAGGCCCTTTAACCTCCTGGTTTGCACAGGTTCCCAATTTGGCAGAGGATGGAAGGGACGAGGGAGAACCCATGAGAGAGTAGCTGTTAGGCATTTGGACGGGCACATGTCAATCTAATTTCCCGGCAGGAAGAAGAATTAACCAAAGTCTCAGCCACCCACCGGGAACCAGTATAGGACATGATCCAAAATTTTGGACTTGCGTTCAGCTCACAAAAAACGAGTTGAGAAATGGAGCTCAGGGGCACAGCAATTCACATACTGGCAGAGTGATAAAGGACAACTATCGTCCAAAAATCTGTTGAGGGACGTCAACGAGGCGGACTTGAAAGTGAGGCAAAATAGCAGGAAACAGATTTCAAGAGGTACGTTGGAATCGCCTGTAAAGCACAGGAAGAGGTGCACAACTTGGACAGTGGTGCACTTGGCCAAAAAGGGCGTATGCGTTTTCTCCTGAATATATTCAGGAGAAAACGCATACGCCCTTTTTGGCCAAGCAAGCAAGCGGGCAATGCAAATCTGCACTACAAAGAAGTATCACTTCCCACCGGTCAAAAGGGACATCCACAAAATGTGTAAAAACCAGAAAGGCAAGACAGGCCCTGGAGAACAGGGAGCCTTGTTATGCTGATGGGCGGGATGTAAATTGCCAACTGCCTCACTGGAGGAGTGCATTGTGTTCCCTAAAACAAGTAAACAACAGAGCTACAGAGCCAAGGCCACTTCCAGTCTAGGGAATATACCTGGGGAAAACTGAAAATCAATAAGAAAGTGCCACCTCCAAATTTAGGGCTGCACTGGCTACAAGAACCTCAACTTGGGTACACGTTAAATATCCCAGGAAATATAAAAATGGTTCAAAACATTGTGGTACTTATGTACGATGGAATATCCCTCAGCCATGAAATCAATGTCATAAGACCAGTAGCAGCAAAGTGAGTGGATTCAGGTACGATGATTCTAAGTGAAATAAGTCACACAGAAAAAGAAACGTATCATAAGATATCACTTATGAAGATCCTGTAAACATGGCTACACGTGAACTGAGTTAGGAAAGAGAACAGAGTCTCACATTTAGAAAACACTCTTATGCCTGCATAAAGGGGAAGGAGAGGTGGGGTGATGCATAAAACCAGAGTTTGATATAAGCACAGGGACCGTTTCAAAAACCAACTTTGGAATTGACAAGACCGACACCTTCCTCAGTGAAAGAGACTCAAAATCCCATATTTCCCAGAGAGGAATATATCTGACTAGTAAGAATCTTAAAACCTATGTATTGATATGTCTCCATAAGGGAATCAAGTGTGTCTAGAGTGGCAGAAACATGGCAGCGAGAATCAGCTCAAACCCACTATAAAAAGTAATTTCAAAAGCAAAACCAAAAAACAGGGAAATTCTTTACAATTCCTTCAGGGTGTCTGAGGAAACCTGGAAAGACCCTATCTACAATGACAGCTGGATGTGGCATAAGGCTGGACACTTGGGACTGAGAGGATTGGTGAGATTGGGTGAGCAAATGCAGACCCTTTCAAGCAATAATGCATGGCCCCCATTCCATGGGTCCCAACTCTCCAGGTTCAAGGGAATATTACTACAGCTATAACATGTACAGGAAACCTAGAGAATGGACACACTGTGAATACGAAAGGTTTCTAAAACTCAACGAATAGTCCCTCTCCTGGTGCTCCAGTTTGACTTTCCAACTGCCTTACTATCAATCTCCCAACTTGGAGAGACAGGCCCTTTAACCTCCTGGTTTGCACAGGTTCCCAATTTGGCAGAGGATGGAAGGGACGAGGGAGAACCCATGAGAGAGTAGCTGTTAGGCATTTGGACGGGCACATGTCACTCTAATTTCCCGGCAGGAAGAAGAATTAACCAAAGTCTCAGCCACCCACCGGGAACCAGTATAGGACATGATCCAAAATTTTGGACTTGCGTTCAGCTCACAAAAAACGAGTTGAGAAATGGAGCTCAGGGGCACAGCAATTCACAAACTGGCAGAGTGATAAAGGACAACTATCGTCCAAAAATCTGTTGAGGGAAGTCAACGAGGCGGACTTGAAAGCGAGGCAAAATAGCAGGAAACAGATTTCAAGAGGTACGTTGGAATCGCCTGTAAAGCACAGGAAGAGGGGCACAACTTGGACAATGGTACACTTGGCCAAAAAGGGCGTATGCGTTTTCTCCTGAATATATTCAGGAGAAAACGCATACGCCCTTTTTGGCCAAGCAAGCAAGCGGGCAATGCAAATCTGCACTACAAAGAAGTATCACTTCCCACCGGTCAAAAGGGACATCCACAAAATGTGTAAAAACCAGAAAGGCAAGACAGGCCCTGGAGAACTGGGAGCCTTGTTATGCTGATGGGCGGGATGTAAATTGCCAACTGCCTCACTGGAGGAGTGCATTGTGTTCCCTAAAACAAGTAAACAACAGAGCTACAGAGCCAAGGCCACTTCCAGTCTAGGGAATATACCTGGGGAAAACTGAAAATCAATAAGAAAGAGCCACCTCCAAATTTAGGGCTGCACTGGCTACAAGAACCTCAACTTGGGTACACCTTAAATATCCCAGGAAATATAAAAATGGTTCAAAACATTGTGGTACTTACGTACGATGGAATATCCCTCAGCCATGAAATCAATGTCATAAGACCAGTAGCAGCAAAGTGAGTGGATTCAGGTACGATGATTCTAAGTGAAATAAGTCACACAGAAAAAGAAACTTATCATAAGATATCACTTATGAAGATCCTGTAAACATGGCTACACGTGAACTGAGTTAGGAAAGAGAACAGAGTCTCACATTTAGAAAACACTCTTATGCCTGCATAAAGGGGAAGGAGAGGTGGGGTGATGCATAAAACCAGAGTTTGATATAAGCACAGGGACCGTTTCAAAAACCAACTTTGGAATTGACAAGACCGACACCTTCCTCAGTGAAAGAGACTCAAAACCCCATATTTCCCACAGAGGAATATATCTGACTAGTAAGAATCTTAAAACCTATGTATTGATATGTCTCCATAAGGGAATCAAGTGTGTCTAGAGTGGCATAAACATGGCAGCGAGAATCAGCTCAAACCCACTATAAAAAGGAATTTCAAAAGCAAAACCAAAAAACAGGGAAATTCTTTACAATTCCTTCAGGGTGTCTGAGGAAACCTGGAAAGACCCTATCTACAATGACAGCTGGATGTGGCATAAGGCTGGACACTTGGGACTGAGAGGATTGGTGAGATTGGGTGAGCAAATGCAGACCCTTTCAAGCAATAATGCATGGCCCCCATTCCATGGGTCCCAACTCTCCAGGTTCAAGGGAATATTACTACAGCTATAACATGTACAGGAAACCTAGAGTATGGACACACTGTGAATACGAAAGGTTTCTAAAACTCAACGAATAGTCCCTCTCCTGGTGCTCCAGTTTGACTTTCCAACTGCCTTACTATCAATCTCCCAACTTAGAGAGACAGGCCTTTTAACCTCCTGGTTTGCACAGGTTCCCAATTTGGCAGAGGATGGAAGGGACGAGGGAGAACCCATGAGAGAGTAGCTGTTAGGCATTTGGACGGGCACATGTCAATCTAATTTCCCGGCAGGAAGAAGAATTAACCAAAGTCTCAGCCACCCACCGGGAACCAGTATAGGACATGATCCAAAATTTTGGACTTGCGTTCAGCTCACAAAAAACGAGTTGAGAAATGGAGCTCAGGGGCACAGCAATTCACATACTGGCAGAGTGATAAAGGACAACTATCGTCCAAAAATCTGTTGAGGGACGTCAACGAGGCGGACTTGAAAGTGAGGCAAAATAGCAGGAAACAGATTTCAAGAGGTACGTTGGAATCGCCTGTAAAGCACAGGAAGAGGGGCACAACTTGGACAGTGGTGCAATTGGCCAAAAAGGGCGTATGCGTTTTCTCCTGAATATATTCAGGAGAAAACGCATACGCCCTTTTTGGCCAAGCAAGCAAGCGGGCAATGCAAATCTGCACTACAAAGAAGTATCACTTCCCACCGGTCAAAAGGGACATCCACAAAATGTGTAAAAACCAGAAAGGCAAGACAGGCCCTGGAGAACAGGGAGCCTTGTTATGCTGATGGGCGGGATGTAAATTGCCAACTGCCTCACTGGAGGAGTGCATTGTGTTCCCTAAAACAAGTAAACAACAGAGCTACAGAGCCAAGGCCACTTCCAGTCTAGGGAATATACCTGGGGAAAACTGAAAATCAATAAGAAAGAGCCACCTCCAAATTTAGGGCTGCACTGACAACAAGAACCTCAACTTGGGTACACCTTAAATATCCCAGGAAATATAACAATGGTTCAAAACATTGTGGTACTTATGTACGATGGAATATCCCTCAGCCATGAAATCAATGTCATAAGACCAGTAGCAGCAAAGTGAGTGGATTCAGGTACGATGATTCTAAGTGAAATAAGTCACACAGAAAAAGAAACTTATCATAAGATATCACTTATGAAGATCCTGTAAACATGGCTACACGTGAACTGAGTTAGGAAAGAGAACAGAGTCTCACATTTAGAAAACACTCTTATGCCTGCATAAAGGGGAATGAGAGGTGGGGTGATGCATAAAACCAGAGTTTGATATAAGCACAGGGACCGTTTCAAAAACCAACTTTGGAATTGACAAGACCGACACCTTCCTCAGTGAAAGAGACTCAAAATCCCATATTTCCCAGAGAGGAATATATCTGACTAGTAAGAATCTTAAAACCTATGTATTGATATGTCTCCATAAGGGAATCAAGTGTGTCTAGAGTGGCAGAAACATGGCAGCGAGAATCAGCTCAAACCCACTATAAAAAGGAATTTCAAAAGCAAAACCAAAAAACAGGGAAATTCTTTACAATTCCTTCAGGGTGTCTGAGGAAACCTGGAAAGACTCTATCTACAATGACAGCTGGATGTGGCATAAGGCTGGACACTTGGGACTGAGAGGATTGGTGAGATTGGGTGAGCAAATGCAGACCCTTTCAAGCAATAATGCATGGCCCCCATTCCATGGGTCCCAACTCTCCATGTTCAAGGGAATATTACTACAGCTATAACATGTACAGGAAACCTAGAGAATGGACACACTGTGAATACGAAAGGTTTCTAAAACTCAACGAATAGTCCCTCTCCTGGTGCTCCAGTTTGACTTTCCAACTGCCTTACTATCAATCTCCCAACTTCGAGAGACAGGCCCTTTAACCTCCTGGTTTGCACAGGTTCCCAATTTGGCAGAGGATGGAAGGGACGAGGGAGAACCCATGAGAGAGTAGCTGTTAGGCATTTGGACGGGCACATGTCAATCTAATTTCCCGGCAGGAAGAAGAATTAACCAAAGTCTCAGCCACCCACCGGGAACCAGTATAGGACATGATCCAAAATTTTGGACTTGCGTTCAGCTCACAAAAAACGAGTTGAGAAATGGAGCTCAGGGGCACAGCAATTCACAAACTGGCAGAGTGATAAAGGACAACTATCGTCCAAAAATCTGTTGAGGGAAGTCAACGAGGCGGACTTGAAAGTGAGGCAAAATAGCAGGAAACAGATTTCAAGAGGTACGTTGGAATCGCCTGTAAAGCACAGGAAGAGGGGCACAACTTGGACAATGGTGCACTTGGCCAAAAAGGGCGTATGCGTTTTCTCCTGAATATATTCAGGAGAAAACGCATACGCCCTTTTTGGCCAAGCAAGCAAGCGGGCAATGCAAATCTGCACTACAAAGAAGTATCACTTCCCACCGGTCAAAAGGGACATCCACAAAATGTGTAAAAACCAGAAAGGCAAGACAGGCCCTGGAGAACTGGGAGCCTTGTTATGCTGATGGGTGGGATGTAAATTGCCAACTGCCTCACTGGAGGAGTGCATTGTGTTCCCTAAAACAAGTAAACAACAGAGCTACAGAGCCAAGGCCACTTCCAGTCTAGGGAATATACCTTGGGAAAACTGAAAATCAGTAAGAAAGAGCCACCTCCAAATTTAGGGCTGCACTGACTACAAGAACCTCAACTTGGGTACACCTTAAATATCCCAGGAAATATAAAAATGGTTCAAAACATTGTGGTACTTACGTACGATGGAATATCCCTCAGCCATGAAATCAATGTCATAAGACCAGTAGCAGCAAAGTGAGTGGATTCAGGTACGATGATTCTAAGTGAAATAAGTCACACAGAAAAAGAAACTTATCATAAGATATCACTTATGAAGATCCTGTAAACATGGCTACACGTGAACTGAGTTAGGAAAGAGAACAGAGTCTCACATTTAGAAAACACGCTTATGCCTGCATAAAGGGGAAGGAGAGGTGGGGTGATGCATAAAACCAGAGTTTGATATAAGCACAGGGACCGTTTCAAGAACCAACTTCGGAATTGACAAGATCGACACCTTCCTCAGTGAAAGAGACTCAAAACCCCATATTTCCCACAGAGGAATATATCTGCCTAGTAAGAATCTTAAAACCTATGTATTGATATGTCTCCATAAGGGAATCAAGTGTGTCTAGAGTGGCATAAACATGGCAGCGAGAATCAGCTCAAAACCACTATAAAAAGGAATTTCAAAAGCAAAACCAAAAAACAGGGAAATTCTTTACAATTCCTTCAGGGTGTCTGAGCAAACCTGGAAAGACCCTATCTACAATGACAGCTGGATGTGGCATAAGGCTGGACACTTGGGACTGAGAGGATTGGTGAGATTGGGTGAGCAAATGCAGACCCTTTCAAGCAATAATGCATGGCCCCCATTCCATGGGTCCCAACTCTCCAGGTTCAAGGGAATATTACTACAGCTATAACATGTACAGGAAACCTAGAGAATGGACACACTGTGAATACGAAAGGTTTCTAAAACTCAACGAATAGTCCCTCTCCTGGTGCTCCAGTTTGACTTTCCAACTGCCTTACTATCAATCTCCCAACTTGGAGAGACAGGCCCTTTAACCTCCTGGTTTGCACAGGTTCCCAATTTGGCAGAGGATGGAAGGGACGAGGGAGAACCCATGAGAGAGTAGCTGTTAGGCATTTGGACGGGCACATGTCAATCTAATTTCCCGGCAGGAAGAAGAATTAACCAAAGTCTCAGCCACCCACCGGGAACCAGTATAGGACATGATCCAAAATTTTGGACTTGCGTTCAGCTCACAAAAAACGAGTTGAGAAATGGAGCTCAGGGGCACAGCAATTCACAAACTGGCAGAGTGATAAAGGACAACTATCGTCCAAAAATCTGTTGAGGGACGTCAATGAGGCGGACTTGAAAGTGAGGCAAAATAGCAGGAAACAGATTTCAAGAGGTACGTTGGAATCGCCTGTAAAGCACAGGAAGAGGGGCACAACTTGGACAATGGTGCACTTGGCCAAAAAGGGCGTATGCGTTTTCTCCTGAATATATTCAGGAGAAAACGCATACGCCCTTTTTGGCCAAGCAAGCAAGCGGGCAATGCAAATCTGCACTACAAAGAAGTATCACTTCCCACCGGTCAAAAGGGACATCCACAAAATGTGTAAAAACCAGAAAGGCAAGACAGGCCCTGGAGAACAGGGAGCCTTGTTATGCTGATGGGCGGGATGTAAATTGCCAACTGCCTCACTGGAGGAGTGCATTGTGTTCCCTAAAACAAGTAAACAACAGAGCTACAGAGCCAAGGCCACTTCTAGTCTAGGGAATATACCTTGGGAAAACTGAAAATCAATAAGAAAGAGCCACCTCCAAATTTAGGGCTGCACTGGCTACAAGAACCTCAACTTGGGTACACCTTAAATATCCCAGGAAATATAAAAATGGTTCAAAACATTGTGGTACTTACGTACGATGGAATATCCCTCAGCCATGAAATCAATGTCATAAAACCAGTAGCAGCAAAGTGAGTGGATTCAGGTACGATGATTCTAAGTGAAATAAGTCACACAGAAAAAGGAACTTATCATAAGATATCACTTATGAAGATCCTGTAAACATGGCTACACGTGAACTGAGTTAGGAAAGAGAACAGAGTCTCACATTTAGAAAACACTCTTATGCCTGCATAAAGGGGATGGAGAGGTGGGGTGATGCATAAAACCAGAGTTTGATATAAGCACAGGGACCGTTTCAAAAACCAACTTTGGAATTGACAAGACCGACACCTTCCTTAGGGAAAGAGACTCAAAACCACATATTTCCCACAGAGGAATATATCTGATTAGTAAGAATCTTAAAACCTATGTATTGATATGTCTCCATAAGGGAATCAAGTGTGTCTAGAGTGGCATAAACATGGCAGCGAGAATCAGCTCAAAACCACTATAAAAAGGAATTTCAAAAGCAAAACCAAAAAACAGGGAAATTCTTTACAATTCCTTCAGGGTGTCTGAGGAAACCTGGAAAGACCCTATCTACAATGACAGCTGGATGTGGCATAAGGCTGGACACTTGGGACTGAGAGGATTGGTGAGATTGGGTGAGCAAATGCAGACCCTTTCAAGCAATAATGCATGGCCCCCATTCCATGGGTCCCAACTCTCCATGTTCAAGGGAATATTACTACAGCTATAACATGTACAGCAAACCTAGAGAATGTACACACTGTGAATACAAAAGTTTTCTAAAACTCAACGAATAGTCCCTCTCCTGGTGCTCCAGTTTGACTTTCCAACTGCCTTACTATCAATCTCCCAACTTGGAGAGACAGGCCCTTTAACCCCCTGGTTTGCACAGGTTCCCAATTTGGCAGAGGATTGAAGGGACGAGGGAGAACCCATGAGAGAGTAGCTGTTAGGCATTTGGACGGGCACATGTCACTCTAATTTCCCGGCAGGAAGAAGAATTAACCAAAGTCTCAGCCACCCACCGGGAACCAGTATAGGACATGATCCAAAATTTTGGACTTGCGTTCAGCTCACAAAAAACGAGTTGAGAAATGGAGCTCAGGGGCACAGCAATTCACAAACTGGCAGAGTGATAAAGGACAACTATCGTCCAAAAATCTGTTGAGGGAAGTCAACGAGGCGGACTTGAAAGTGAGGCAAAATAGCAGGAAACAGATTTCAAGAGGTACGTTGGAATCGCCTGTAAAGCACAGGAAGAGGGGCACAACTTGGACAATGGTGCACTTGGCCAAAAAGGGCGTATGCGTTTTCTCCTGAATATATTCAGGAGAAAACGCATACGCCCTTTTTGGCCAAGCAAGCAAGCGGGCAATGCAAATCTGCACTACAAAGAAGTATCACTTCCCACCGGTCAAAAGGGACATCCACAAAATGTGTAAAAACCAGAAAGGCAAGACAGGCCCTGGAGAACAGGGAGCCTTGTTATGCTGATGGGCGGGATGTAAATTGCCAACTGCCTCACTGGAGGAGTGCATTGTGTTCCCTAAAACAAGTAAACAACAGAGCTACAGAGCCAAGGCCACTTCCAGTCTAGGGAATATACCTGGGGAAAACTGAAAATCAATAAGAAAGAGCCACCTCCAAATTTAGGGCTGCACTGGCTACAAGAACCTCAACTTGGGTACACCTTAAATATCCCAGGAAATATAAAAATGGTTCAAAACATTGTGCTACTTACGTACGATGGAATATCCCTCAGCCATGAAATCAATGTCATAAGACCAGTAGCAGCAAAGTGAGTGGATTCAGGTATGATGATTCTAAGTGAAATAAGTCACACAGAAAAAGAAACTTATCATAAGATATCACTTATGAAGATCCTGTAAACATGGCTACACGTGAACTGAGTTAGGAAAGAGAACAGAGTCTCACATTTAGAAAACACTCTTATGCCTGCATAAAGGGGAAGGAGAGGTGGGGTGATGCATAAAACCAGAGTTTGATATAAGCACAGGGACCGTTTCAAAAACCAACTTTGGAATTGACAAGACCGACACCTTCCTCAGTGAAAGAGACTCAAAACCCCATATTTCCCACAGAGGAATATATCTGACTAGTAAGAATCTTAAAACCTATGTATTGATATGTCTCCATAAGGGAATCAAGTGTGTCTAGAGTGGCATAAACATGGCAGCGAGAATCAGCTCAAACCCACTATAAAAAGGAATTTCAAAAGCAAAACCAAAAAACAGGGAAATTCTTTACAATTCCTTCAGGGTGTCTGAGGAAACCTGGAAAGACCCTATCTACAATGACAGCTGGATGTGGCATAAGGCTGGACACTTGGGACTGAGAGGATTGGTGAGATTGGGTGAGCAAATGCAGACCCTTTCAAGCAATAATGCATGGCCCCCATTCCATGGGTCCCAACTCTCCAGGTTCAAGGGAATATTACTACAGCTATAACATGTACAGGAAACCTAGAGAATGGACACACTGTGAATACGAAAGGTTTCTAAAACTCAACGAATAGTCCCTCTCCTGGTGCTCCAGTTTGACTTTCCAACTGCCTTACTATCAATCTCCCAACTTGGAGAGACAGGCCCTTTAACCTCCTGGTTTGCACAGGTTCCCAATTTGGCAGAGGATGGAAGGGACGAGGGAGAACCCTTGAGAGAGTAGCTGTTAGGCATTTGGACGGGCACATGTCACTCTAATTTCCCGGCAGGAAGAAGAATTAACCAAAGTCTCAGCCACCCACCGGGAACCAGTATAGGACATGATCCAAAATTTTGGACTTGCGTTCAGCTCACAAAAAACGAGTTGAGAAATGGAGCTCAGGGGCACAGCAATTCACAAACTGGCAGAGTGATAAAGGACAACTATCGTCCAAAAATCTGTTGAGGGAAGTCAACGAGGCGGACTTGAAAGTGAGGCAAAATAGCAGGAAATAGATTTCAAGAGGTACATTGGAATCGCCTGTAAAGCACAGGAAGAGGGGCACAACTTGGACAATGGTGCACTTGGCCAAAAAGGGCGTATGCGTTTTCTCCTGAATATATTCAGGAGAAAACGCATACGCCCTTTTTGGCCAAGCAAGCAAGCGGGCAATGCAAATCTGCACTACAAAGAAGTATCACTTCCCACCGGTCAAAAGGGACATCCACAAAATGTGTAAAAACCAGAAAGGCAAGACAGGCCCTGGAGAACAGGGAGCCTTGTTATGCTGATGGGCGGGATGTAAATTGCCAACTGCCTCACTGGAGGAGTGCATTGTGTTCCCTAAAACAAGTAAACAACAGAGCTACAGAGCCAAGGCCACTTCCAGTCTAGGGAATATACCTGGGGAAAACTGAAAATCAATAAGAAAGAGCCACCTCCAAATTTAGGGCTGCACTGGCTACAAGAACCTCAACTTGGGTACACCTTAAATATCCCAGGAAATATAAAAATGGTTCAAAACATTGTGCTACTTACGTACGATGGAATATCCCTCAGCCATGAAATCAATGTCATAAGACCAGTAGCAGCAAAGTGAGTGGATTCAGGTATGATGATTCTAAGTGAAATAAGTCACACAGAAAAAGAAACTTATCATAAGATATCACTTATGAAGATCCTGTAAACATGGCTACACGTGAACTGAGTTAGGAAAGAGAACAGAGTCTCACATTTAGAAAACACTCTTATGCCTGCATAAAGGGGAAGGAGAGGTGGGGTGATGCATAAAACCAGAGTTTGATATAAGCACAGGGACCGTTTCAAAAACCAACTTTGGAATTGACAAGACCGACACCTTCCTCAGTGAAAGAGACTCAAAACCCCATATTTCCCACAGAGGAATATATCTGACTAGTAAGAATCTTAAAACCTATGTATTGATATGTCTCCATAAGGGAATCAAGTGTGTCTAGAGTGGCATAAACATGGCAGCGAGAATCAGCTCAAACCCACTATAAAAAGGAATTTCAAAAGCAAAACCAAAAAACAGGGAAATTCTTTACAATTCCTTCAGGGTGTCTGAGGAAACCTGGAAAGACCCTATCTACAATGACAGCTGGATGTGGCATAAGGCTGGACACTTGGGACTGAGAGGATTGGTGAGATTGGGTGAGCAAATGCAGACCCTTTCAAGCAATAATGCATGGCCCCCATTCCATGGGTCCCAACTCTCCAGGTTCAAGGGAATATTACTACAGCTATAACATGTACAGGAAACCTAGAGAATGGACACACTGTGAATACGAAAGGTTTCTAAAACTCAACGAATAGTCCCTCTCCTGGTGCTCCAGTTTGACTTTCCAACTGCCTTACTATCAATCTCCCAACTTGGAGAGACAGGCCCTTTAACCTCCTGGTTTGCACAGGTTCCCAATTTGGCAGAGGATGGAAGGGACGAGGGAGAACCCATGAGAGAGTAGCTGTTAGGCATTTGGACGGGCACATGTCAATCTAATTTCCCGGCAGGAAGAAGAATTAACCAAAGTCTCAGCCACCCACCGGGAACCAGTATAGGACATGATCCAAAATTTTGGACTTGCGTTCAGCTCACAAAAAACGAGTTGAGAAATGGAGCTCAGGGGCACAGCAATTCACAAACTGGCAGAGTGATAAAGGACAACTATCGTCCAAAAATCTGTTGAGGGAAGTCAACGAGGCGGACTTGAAAGTGAGGCAAAATAGCAGGAAACAGATTTCAAGAGGTACGTTGGAATCGCCTGTAAAGCACAGGAAGAGGGGCACAACTTGGACAATGGTGCAATTGGCCAAAAAGGGCGTATGCGTTTTCTCCTGAATATATTCAGGAGAAAACGCATACGCCCTTTTTGGCCAAGCAAGCAAGCGGGCAATGCAAATCTGCACTACAAAGAAGTATCACTTCCCACCGGTCAAAAGGGACATCCACAAAATGTGTAAAAACCAGAAAGGCAAGACAGGCCCTGGAGAACTGGGAGCCTTGTTATGCTGATGGGCGGGATGTAAATTGCCAACTGCCTCACTGGAGGAGTGCATTGTGTTCCCTAAAACAAGTAAACAACAGAGCTACAGAGCCAAGGCCACTTCCAGTCTAGGGAATATACCTGGGGAAAACTGAAAATCAATAAGAAAGAGCCACCTCCAAATTTAGGGCTGCACTGGCTACAAGAACCTCAACTTGGGTACACCTTAAATATCCCAGGAAATATAAAAATGGTACAAAACATTGTGGTACTTACGTACGATGGAATATCCCTCAGCCATGAAATCAATGTCATAAGACCAGTAGCAGCAAAGTGAGTGGATTCAGGTACGATGATTCTAAGTGAAATAAGTCACACAGAAAAAGAAACTTATCATAAGATATCACTTATGAAGATCCTGTAAACATGGCTACACGTGAACTGAGTTAGGAAAGAGAACAGAGTCTCACATTTAGAAAACACTCTTATGCCTGCATAAAGGGGAAGGAGAGGTGGGGTGATGCATAAAACCAGAGTTTGATATAAGCACAGGGACCGTTTCAAAAACCAACTTTGGAATTGACAAGACCGACACCTTCCTCAGTGAAAGAGACTCAAAACCCCATATTTCCCACAGAGGAATATATCTGACTAGTAAGAATCTTAAAACCTATGTATTGATATGTCTCCATAAGGGAATCAAGTGTGTCTAGAGTGGCATAAACATGGCAGCGAGAATCAGCTCAAACCCACTATAAAAAGGAATTTCAAAAGCAAAACCAAAAAACAGGGAAATTCTTTACAATTCCTTCAGGGTGTCTGAGGAAACCTGGAAAGACCCTGTCTACAATGACAGCTGGATGTGGCATAAGGCTGGACACTTGGGACTGAGAGGATTGGTGAGATTGGGTGAGCAAATGCAGACCCTTTCAAGCAATAATGCATGGCCCCCATTCCATGGGTCCCAACTCTCCATGTTCAAGCGAATATTACTACAGCTATAACATGTACAGGAAACCTAGAGAATGGACACATTGTGAATATGAAAGGTTTCTAAAACTCAACGAATAGTCCCTCTCCTGGTGCTCCAGTTTGACTTTCCAACTGCCTTACTATCAATCTCCCAACTTGGAGAGACAGGCCCTTTAACCTCCTGGTTTGCACAGGTTCCCAATTTGGCAGAGGATGAAAGGGACGAGGGAGAACCCATGAGAGAGTAGCTGTTAGGCATTTGGACGGGCACATGTCAATCTAATTTCCCGGCAGGAAGAAGAATTAACCAAAGTCTCAGCCACCCACCGGGAACCAGTATAGGACATGATCCAAAATTTTGGACTTGCGTTCAGCTCACAAAAAACGAGTTGAGAAATGGAGCTCAGGGGCACAGCAATTCACAAACTGGCAGAGTGATAAAGGACAACTATCGTCCAAAAATCTGTTGAGGGAAGTCAACGAGGCGGACTTGAAAGTGAGGCAAAATAGCAGGAAACAGATTTCAAGAGGTACGTTGGAATCGCCTGTAAAGCACAGGAAGAGGGGCACAACTTGGACAATGGTGCACTTGGCCAAAAAGGGCGTATGCGTTTTCTCCTGAATATATTCAGGAGAAAACGCATACGCCCTTTTTGGCCAAGCAAGCAAGCGGGCAATGCAAATCTGCACTACAAAGAAGTATCACTTCCCACCGGTCAAAAGGGACATCCACAAAATGTGTAAAAACCAGAAAGGCAAGACAGGCCCTGGAGAACTGGGAGCCTTGTTATGCTGATGGGCGGGATGTAAATTGCCAACTGCCTCACTGGAGGAGTGCATTGTGTTCCCTAAAACAAGTAAACAACAGAGCTACAGAGCCAAGGCCACTTCCAGTCTAGGGAATATACTTTGGGAAAACTGAAAATCAGTAAGAAAGAGCCACCTCCAAATTTAGGGCTGCACTGACTACAAGAACCTCAACTTGGGTACACCTTAAATATCCCAGGAAATATAAAAATGGTTCAAAACATTGTGGTACTTACGTACGATGGAATATCCCTCAGCCATGAAATCAATGTCATAAGACCAGTAGCAGCAAAGTGAGTGGATTCAGGTACGATGATTCTAAGTGAAATAAGTCACACAGAAAAAGAAACTTATCATAAGATATCACTTATGAAGATCCTGTAAACATGGCTACACGTGAACTGAGTTAGGAAAGAGAACAGAGTCTCACATTTAGAAAACACGCTTATGCCTGCATAAAGGGGAAGGAGAGGTGGGGTGATGCATAAAACCAGAGTTTGATATAAGCACAGGGACCGTTTCAAGAACCAACTTCGGAATTGACAAGATCGACACCTTCCTCAGTGAAAGAGACTCAAAACCCCATATTTCCCACAGAGGAATATATCTGCCTAGTAAGAATCTTAAAACCTATGTATTGATATGTCTCCATAAGGGAATCAAGTGTGTCTAGAGTGGCATAAACATGGCAGCGAGAATCAGCTCAAACCCACTATAAAAAGGAATTTCAAAAGCAAAACCAAAAAACAGGGAAATTCTTTACAATTCCTTCAGGGTGTCTGAGGAAACCTGGAAAGACCCTATCTACAATGACAGCTGGATGTGGCATAAGGCTGGACACTTGGGACTGAGAGGATTGGTGAGATTGGGTGAGCAAATGCAGACCCTTTCAAGCAATAATGCATGGCCCCCATTCCATGGGTCCCAACTCTCCAGGTTCAAGGGAATATTACTACAGCTATAACATGTACAGGAAACCTAGAGAATGGACACACTGTGAATACGAAAGGTTTCTAAAACTCAACGAATAGTCCCTCTCCTGGTGCTCCAGTTTGACTTTCCAACTGCCTTACTATCAATCTCCCAACTTGGAGAGACAGGCCCTTTAACCTCCTGGTTTGCACAGGTTCCCAATTTGGCAGAGGATGGAAGGGACGAGGGAGAACCCATGAGAGAGTAGCTGTTAGGCATTTGGACGGGCACATGTCAATCTAATTTCCCGGCAGGAAGAAGAATTAACCAAAGTCTCAGCCACCCACCGGGAACCAGTATAGGACATGATCCAAAATTTTGGACTTGCGTTCAGCTCACAAAAAACGAGTTGAGAAATGGAGCTCAGGGGCACAGCAATTCACAAACTGGCAGAGTGATAAAGGACAACTATCGTCCAAAAATCTGTTGAGGGACGTCAATGAGGCGGACTTGAAAGTGAGGCAAAATAGCAGGAAACAGATTTCAAGAGGTACGTTGGAATCGCCTGTAAAGCACAGGAAGAGGGGCACAACTTGGACAATGTTGCACTTGGCCAAAAAGGGCGTATGCGTTTTCTCCTGAATATATTCAGGAGAAAACGCATACGCCCTTTTTGGCCAAGCAAGCAAGCGGGCAATGCAAATCTGCACTACAAAGAAGTATCACTTCCCACCGGTCAAAAGGGACATCCACAAAATGTGTAAAAACCAGAAAGGCAAGACAGGCCCTGGAGAACAGGGAGCCTTGTTATGCTGATGGGCGGGATGTAAATTGCCAACTGCCTCACTGGAGGAGTGCATTGTGTTCCCTAAAACAAGTAAACAACAGAGCTACAGAGCCAAGGCCACTTCTAGTCTAGGGAATATACCTTGGGAAAACTGAAAATCAATAAGAAAGAGCCACCTCCAAATTTAGGGCTGCACTGGCTACAAGAACCTCAACTTGGGTACACCTTAAATATCCCAGGAAATATAAAAATGGTTCAAAACATTGTGGTACTTACGTACGATGGAATATCCCTCAGCCATGAAATCAATGTCATAAAACCAGTAGCAGCAAAGTGAGTGGATTCAGGTACGATGATTCTAAGTGAAATAAGTCACACAGAAAAAGGAACTTATCATAAGATATCACTTATGAAGATCCTGTAAACATGGCTACACGTGAACTGAGTTAGGAAAGAGAACAGAGTCTCACATTTAGAAAACACTCTTATGCCTGCATAAAGGGGATGGAGAGGTGGGGTGATGCATAAAACCAGAGTTTGATATAAGCACAGGGACCGTTTCAAAAACCAACTTTGGAATTGACAAAACCGACAACTTCCTTAGGGAAAGAGACTCAAAACCACATATTTCACACAGAGGAATATATCTGTTTAGTAAGAATCTTAAAACCTATGTATTGATATGTCTCCATAAGGGAATCAAGTGTGTCTAGAGTGGCATAAACATGGCAGCGAGAATCAGCTCAAAACCACTATAAAAAGGAATTTCAAAAGCAAAACCAAAAAACAGGGAAATTCTTTACAATTCCTTCAGGGTGTCTGAGGAAACCTGGAAAGACCCTATCTACAATGACAGCTGGATGTGGCATAAGGCTGGACACTTGGGACTGAGAGGATTGGTGAGATTGGGTGAGCAAATGCAGACCCTTTCAAGCAATAATGCATGGCCCCCATTCCATGGGTCCCAACTCTCCAGGTTCAAGGGAATATTACTACAGCTATAACATGTACAGGAAACCTAGAGAATGGACACACTGTGAATACGAAAGGTTTCTAAAACTCAACGAATAGTCCCTCTCCTGGTGCTCCAGTTTGACTTTCCAACTGCCTTACTATCAATCTCCCAACTTGGAGAGACAGGCCCTTTAACCCCCTGGTTTGCACAGGTTCCCAATTTGGCAGAGGATGGAAGGGACGAGGGAGAACCCATGAGAGAGTAGCTGTTAGGCATTTGGACGGGCACATGTCACTCTAATTTCCCGGCAGGAAGAAGAATTAACCAAAGTCTCAGCCACCCACCGGGAACCAGTATAGGACATGATCCAAAATTTTGGACTTGCGTTCAGCTCACAAAAAACGAGTTGAGAAATGGAGCTCAGGGGCACAGCAATTCACAAACTGGCAGAGTGATAAAGGACAACTATCGTCCAAAAATCTGTTTAGGGAAGTCAACGAGGCGGACTTGAAAGTGAGGCAAAATAGCAGGAAACAGATTTCAAGAGGTACATTGGAATCGCCTGTAAAGCACAGGAAGAGGGGCACAACTTGGACAATGGTGCACTTGGCCAAAAAGGGCGTATGCGTTTTCTCCTGAATATATTCAGGAGAAAACGCATACGCCCTTTTTGGCCAAGCAAGCAAGCGGGCAATGCAAATCTGCACTACAAAGAAGTATCACTTCCCACCGGTCAAAAGGGACATCCACAAAATGTGTAAAAACCAGAAAGGCAAGACAGGCCCTGGAGAACAGGGAGCCTTGTTATGCTGATGGGCGGGATGTAAATTGCCAACTGCCTCACTGGAGGAGTGCAGTGTTCCCTAAAACAAGTAAACAACAGAGCTACAGAGCCAAGGCCACTTCCAGTCTAGGGAATATACCTGGGGAAAACTGAAAATCAATAAGAAAGAGCCACCTCCAAATTTAGGGCTGCACTGGCTACAAGAACCTCAACTTGGGTACACCTTAAATATCCCAGGAAATATAAAAATGGTTCAAAACATTGTGGTACTTACGTACGATGGAATATCCCTCAGCCATGAAATCAATGTCATAAGACCAGTAGCAGCAAAGTGAGTGGATTCAGGTATGATGATTCTAAGTGAAATAAGTCACACAGAAAAAGAAACTTATCATAAGATATCACTTATGAAGATCCTGTAAACATGGCTACACGTGAACTGAGTTAGGAAAGAGAACAGAGTCTCACATTTAGAAAACACTCTTATGCCTGCATAAAGGGGAAGGAGAGGTGGGGTGATGCATAAAACCAGAGTTTGATATAAGCACAGGGACCGTTTCAAAAACCAACTTTGGAATTGACAAGACCGACACCTTCCTCAGTGAAAGAGACTCAAAACCCCATATTTCCCACAGAGGAATATATCTGACTAGTAAGAATCTTAAAACCTATGTATTGATATGTCTCCATAAGGGAATCAAGTGTGTCTAGAGTGGCATAAACATGGCAGCGAGAATCAGCTCAAACCCACTATAAAAAGGAATTTCAAAAGCAAAACCAAAAAACAGGGAAATTCTTTACAATTCCTTCAGGGTGTCTGAGGAAACCTGGAAAGACCCTATCTACAATGACAGCTGGATGTGGCATAAGGCTGGACACTTGGGACTGAGAGGATTGGTGAGATTGGGTGAGCAAATGCAGACCCTTTCAAGCAATAATGCATGGCCCCCATTCCATGGGTCCCAACTCTCCAGGTTCAAGGGAATATTACTACAGCTATAACATGTACAGGAAACCTAGAGAATGGACACACTGTGAATACGAAAGGTTTCTAAAACTCAACGAATAGTCCCTCTCCTGGTGCTCCAGTTTGACTTTCCAACTGCCTTACTATCAATCTCCCAACTTGGAGAGACAGGCCCTTTAACCTCCTGGTTTGCACAGGTTCCCAATTTGGCAGAGGATGGAAGGGACGAGGGAGAACCCATGAGAGAGTAGCTGTTAGGCATTTGGACGGGCACATGTCAATCTAATTTCCCGGCAGGAAGAAGAATTAACCAAAGTCTCAGCCACCCACCGGGAACCAGTATAGGACATGATCCAAAATTTTGGACTTGCGTTCAGCTCACAAAAAACGAGTTGAGAAATGGAGCTCAGGGGCACAGCAATTCACATACTGGCAGAGTGATAAAGGACAACTATCGTCCAAAAATCTGTTGAGGGACGTCAACGAGGCGGACTTGAAAGTGAGGCAAAATAGCAGGAAACAGATTTCAAGAGGTACGTTGGAATCGCCTGTAAAGCACAGGAAGAGGGGCACAACTTGGACAATGGTGCACTTGGCCAAAAAGGGCGTATGCGTTTTCTCCTGAATATATTCAGGAGAAAACGCATACGCCCTTTTTGGCCAAGCAAGCAAGCGGGCAATGCAAATCTGCACTACAAAGAACTATCACTTCCCACCGGTCAAAAGGGACATCCACAAAATGTGTAAAAACCAGAAAGGCAAGACAGGACCTGGAGAACAGGGAGCCTTGTTATGCTGATGGACGGGATGTAAATTGCCAACTGCCTCATTGGAGGAGTGCATTGTGTTCCCTAAAACAAGTAAACAACAGAGCTACAGAGCCAAGGCCACTTCCAGTCTAGGGAATATACCTGGGGAAAACTGAAAATCAATAAGAAAGAGCCACCTCCAAATTTAGGGCTGCACTGGCTACAAGAAC
Organism: Mesoplodon densirostris; assembly: GCF_025265405.1. Classification (NCBI taxonomy): domain Eukaryota; kingdom Metazoa; phylum Chordata; class Mammalia; order Artiodactyla; family Ziphiidae; genus Mesoplodon; species Mesoplodon densirostris. The sequence goes on along the minus strand of NW_026778200.1, from coordinate 1,647,544 downwards.
CTCAACTTGGGTACACCTTAAATATCCCAGGAAATATAAAAATGGTTCAAAACATTGTGGTACTTACGTACGATGGAATATCCCTCAGCCATGAAATCAATGTCATAAGACCAGTAGCAGCAAAGTGAGTGGATTCAGGTACGATGATTCTAAGTGAAATAAGTCACACAGAAAAAGAAACTTATCATAAGATATCACTTATGAAGATCCTGTAAACATGGCTACACGTGATCTGAGTTAGGAAAGAGAACAGAGTCTCACATTTAGAAAACACTCTTATGCCTGCATAAAGGGGAAGGAGAGGTGGGGTGATGCATAAAACCAGAGTTTGATATAAGCACAGGGACCGTTCCAAAAACCAACTTTGGAATAGACAAGACCTACACCTTCCTCAGTGAAAGAGTCTCAAAACCCCATATTTCCCACAGAGGAATATATCTGACTAGTAAGAATCTTAAAACCTATGTATTGATATGACTCCATAAGGGAATCAAGTGTGTCTAGAGTGGCATAAACATGGCAGCGAGAATCAGCTCAAACCCACTATAAAAAGGAATTTCAAAAGCAAAACCAAAAAACAGGGAAATTCTATACAATTCCTTCAGGGTGTCTGAGGAAACCTGGAAAGACCCTATCTACAATGACAGCTGGATGTGGCATAAGGCTGGACACTTGGGACTGAGAGGATTGGTGAGATTGGGTGAGCAAATGCAGACCCTTTCAAGCAATAATGCATGGCCCCCATTCCATGGGTCCCAACTCTCCAGGTTCAAGGGAATATTACTACAGCTATAACATGTACAGGAAACCTAGAGAATGGACACACTGTGAATACGAAAGGTTTCTAAAACTCAACGAATAGTCCCTCTCCTGGTGCTCCAGTTTGACTTTCCAACTGCCTTACTATCAATCTCCCAACTTGGAGAGACAGGCCCTTTAACCTCCTGGTTTGCACAGGTTCCCAATTTGGCAGAGGATGGAAGGGACGAGGGAGAACCCATGAGAGAGTAGCTGTTAGGCATTTGGACGGGCACATGTCACTCTAATTTCCCGGCAGGAAGAAGAATTAACCAAAGTCTCAGCCACCCACCGGGAACCAGTATAGGACATGATCCAAAATTTTGGACTTGCGTTCAGCTCACAAAAAACGAGTTGAGAAATGGAGCTCAGGGGCACAGCAATTCACAAACTGGCAGAGTGATAAAGGACAACTATCGTCCAAAAATCTGTTGAGGGAAGTCAACGAGGCGGACTTGAAAGCGAGGCAAAATAGCAGGAAACAGATTTCAAGAGGTACCTTGGAATCGCCTGTAAAGCACAGGAAGAGGGGCACAACTTGGACAATGGTGCACTTGGCCAAAAAGGGCGTATGCGTTTTCTCCTGAATATATTCAGGAGAAAACGCATACGCCCTTTTTGGCCAAGCAAGCAAGCGGGCAATGCAAATCTGCACTACAAAGAAGTATCACTTCCCACCGGTCAAAAGGGACATCCACAAAATGTGTAAAAACCAGAAAGGCAAGACAGGCCCTGGAGAACAGGGAGCCTTGTTATGCTGATGGGCGGGATGTAAATTGCCAACTGCCTCACTGGAGGAGTGCATTGTGTTCCCTAAAACAAGTAAACAACAGAGCTACAGAGCCAAGGCCACTTCCAATCTAGGGAATATACCTTGGGAAAACTGAAAATCAATAAGAAAGAGCCACCTCCAAATTTAGGGCTGCACTGACAACAAGAACCTCAACTTGGGTACACCCTAAATATCCCAGGAAATATAAAAATGGTTCAAAACATTGTGGTACTTACGTACGATGGAATATCCCTCAGCCATTAAATCAATGTCATAAGACCAGTAGCAGCAAAGTGAGTGGATTCAGGTACGATGATTCTAAGTGAAATAAGTCACACAGAAAAAGAAACTTATCATAAGATATCACTTATGAAGATCCTGTAAACATGGCTACACGTGAACTGAGTTAGGAAAGAGAACAGAGTCTCACATTTAGAAAACACTCTTATGCCTGCTTAAAGGGGAAGGAGAGGTGGGGTGATGCATAAAACCAGAGTTTGATATAAGCACAGGGACCGTTTCAAAAACCAACTTTGGAATAGACAAGACCGACACCTTCCTCAGTGAAAGAGACTCAAAACCCCATATTTCCCGCAGAGGAATATATCTGACTAGTAAGAATCTTAAAACCTATGTATTGATATGTCTCCATAAGGGAATCAAGTGTGTCTAGAGTGGCATAAACATGGCAGCGAGAATCAGCTCAAACCCACTATAAAAAGGAATTTCAAAAGCAAAACCAAAAAACAGGGAAATTCTTTACAATTCCTTCAGGGTGTCTGAGGAAACCTGGAAAGACCCTATCTACCATGACAGCTGGATGTGGCATAAGGCTGAACACTTGGGACTGAGAGGATTGGTGAGATTGGGTGAGCAAATGCAGACCCTTTCAAGCAATAATGCATGGCCCCCATTCCATGGGTCCCAAGTCTCCAGGTTCAAGGGAATATTACTACAGCTATAACATGTACAGGAAACCTAGAGAATGGACACACTGTGAATACGAAAGGTTTCTAAAACTCAACGAATAGTCCCTCTCCTGGTGCTCCAGTTTGACTTTCCAACTGCCTTACTATCAATCTCCCAACTTGGAGAGACAGGCCCTTTAACCTCCTGGTTTGCACAGGTTCCCAATTTGGCAGAGGATGGAAGGGACGAGGGAGAACCCATGAGAGAGTAGCTGTTAGGCATTTGGACGGGCACATGTCACTCTAATTTCCCGGCAGGAAGAAGAATTAACCAAAGTCTCAGCCACCCACCGGGAACCAGTATAGGACATGATCCAAAATTTTGGACTTGCGTTCAGCTCACAAAAAACGAGTTGAGAAATGGAGCTCAGGGGCACAGCAATTCACAAACTGGCAGAGTGATAAAGGACAACTATCGTCCAAAAATCTGTTGAGGGAAGTCAACGAGGCGGACTTGAAAGCGAGGCAAAATAGCAGGAAACAGATTTCAAGAGGTACCTTGGAATCGCCTGTAAAGCACAGGAAGAGGGGCACAACTTGGACAATGGTGCACTTGGCCAAAAAGGGCGTATGCGTTTTCTCCTGAATATATTCAGGAGAAAACGCATACGCCCTTTTTGGCCAAGCAAGCAAGCGGGCAATGCAAATCTGCACTACAAAGAAGTATCACTTCCCACCGGTCAAAAGGGACATCCACAAAATGTGTAAAAACCAGAAAGGCAAGACAGGCCCTGGAGAACAGGGAGCCTTGTTATGCTGATGGGCGGGATGTAAATTGCCAACTGCCTCACTGGAGGAGTGCATTGTGTTCCCTAAAACAAGTAAACAACAGAGCTACAGAGCCAAGGCCACATCTAGTCTAGGGAATATACCTTGGGAAAACTGAAAATCAATAAGAAAGAGCCACCTCCAAATTTAGGGCTGCACTGGCTACAAGAACCTCAACTTGGGTACACCTTAAATATCCCAGGAAATATAAAAATGGTTCAAAACATTGTGGTACTTACGTACGATGGAATATCCCTCAGCCATGAAATCAATGTCATAAAACCAGTAGCAGCAAAGTGAGTGGATTCAGGTACGATGATTCTAAGTGAAATAAGTCACACAGAAAAAGGAACTTATCATAAGATATCACTTATGAAGATCCTGTAAACATGGCTACACGTGAACTGAGTTAGGAAAGAGAACAGAGTCTCACATTTAGAAAACACTCTTATGCCTGCATAAAGGGGATGGAGAGGTGGGGTGATGCATAAAACCAGAGTTTGATATAAGCACAGGGACCGTTCCAAAAACCAACTTTGGAATAGACAAGACCTACACCTTCCTCAGTGAAAGAGTCTCAAAACCCCATATTTCCCACAGAGGAATATATCTGACTAGTAAGAATCTTAAAACCTATGTATTGATATGACTCCATAAGGGAATCAAGTGTGTCTAGAGTGGCATAAACATGGCAGCGAGAATCAGCTCAAACCCACTATAAAAAGGAATTTCAAAAGCAAAACCAAAAAACAGGGAAATTCTATACAATTCCTTCAGGGTGTCTGAGGAAACCTGGAAAGACCCTATCTACAATGACAGCTGGATGTGGCATAAGGCTGGACACTTGGGACTGAGAGGATTGGTGAGATTGGGTGAGCAAATGCAGACCCTTTCAAGCAATAATGCATGGCCCCCATTCCATGGGTCCCAACTCTCCAGGTTCAAGGGAATATTACTACAGCTATAACATGTACGGGAAACCTAGAGAATGGACACACTGTGAATACGAAAGGTTTCTAAAACTCAACGAATAGTCCCTCTCCTGGTGCTCCAGTTTGACTTTCCAACTGCCTTACTATCAATCTCCCAACTTGGAGAGACAGGCCCTTTAACCTCCTGGTTTGCACAGGTTCCCAATTTGGCAGAGGATGGAAGGGACGAGGGAGAACCCATGAGAGAGTAGCTGTTAGGCATTTGGACGGGCACATGTCACTCTAATTTCCCGGCAGGAAGAAGAATTAACCAAAGTCTCAGCCACCCACCGGGAACCAGTATAGGACATGATCCAAAATTTTGGACTTGCGTTCAGCTCACAAAAAACGAGTTGAGAAATGGAGCTCAGGGGCACAGCAATTCACAAACTGGCAGAGTGATAAAGGACAACTATCGTCCAAAAATCTGTTGAGGGAAGTCAACGAGGCGGACTTGAAAGCGAGGCAAAATAGCAGGAAACAGATTTCAAGAGGTACCTTGGAATCGCCTGTAAAGCACAGGAAGAGGGGCACAACTTGGACAATGGTGCACTTGGCCAAAAAGGGCGTATGCGTTTTCTCCTGAATATATTCAGGAGAAAACGCATACGCCCTTTTTGGCCAAGCAAGCAAGCGGGCAATGCAAATCTGCACTACAAAGAAGTATCACTTCCCACCGGTCAAAAGGGACATCCACAAAATGTGTAAAAACCAGAAAGGCAAGACAGGCCCTGGAGAACAGGGAGCCTTGTTATGCTGATGGGCGGGATGTAAATTGCCAACTGCCTCACTGGAGGAGTGCATTGTGTTCCCTAAAACAAGTAAACAACAGAGCTACAGAGCCAAGGCCACTTCCAGTCTAGGGAATATACCTTGGGAAAACTGAAAATCAATAAGAAAGAGCCACCTCCAAATTTAGGGCTGCACTGACAACAAGAACCTCAACTTGGGTACACCCTAAATATCCCAGGAAATATAAAAATGGTTCAAAACATTGTGGTACTTACGTACGATGGAATATCCCTCAGCCATGAAATCAATGTCATAAGACCAGTAGCAGCAAAGTGAGTGGATTCAGGTACGATGATTCTAAGTGAAATAAGTCACACAGAAAAAGAAACTTATCATAAGATATCACTTATGAAGATCCTGTAAACATGGCTACACGTGAACTGAGTTAGGAAAGAGAACAGAGTCTCACATTTAGAAAACACTCTTATGCCTGCTTAAAGGGGAAGGAGAGGTGGGGTGATGCATAAAACCAGAGTTTGATATAAGCACAGGGACCGTTTCAAAAACCAACTTTGGAATAGACAAGACCGACACCTTCCTCTGTGAAAGAGACTCAAAACCCCATATTTCCCGCAGAGGAATATATCTGACTAGTAAGAATCTTAAAACCTATGTATTGATATGTCTCCATAAGGGAATCAAGTGTGTCTAGAGTGGCATAAACATGGCAGCGAGAATCAGCTCAAACCCACTATAAAAAGGAATTTCAAAAGCAAAACCAAAAAACAGGGAAATTCTTTACAATTCCTTCAGGGTGTCTGAGGAAACCTGGAAAGACCCTATCTACCATGACAGCTGGATGTGGCATAAGGCTGGACACTTGGGACTGAGAGGATTGGTGAGATTGGGTGAGCAAATGCAGACCCTTTCAAGCAATAATGCATGGCCCCCATTCCATGGGTCCCAACTCTCCAGGTTCAAGGGAATATTACTACAGCTATAACATGTACAGGAAACCTAGAGAATGGACACACTGTGAATACGAAAGGTTTCTAAAACTCAACGAATAGTCCCTCTCCTGGTGCTCCAGTTTGACTTTCCAACTGCCTTACTATCAATCTCCCAACTTGGAGAGACAGGCCCTTTAACCTCCTGGTTTGCACAGGTTCCCAATTTGGCAGAGGATGGAAGGGACGAGGGAGAACCCATGAGAGAGTAGCTGTTAGGCATTTGGACGGGCACATGTCACTCTAATTTCCCGGCAGGAAGAAGAATTAACCAAAGTCTCAGCCACCCACCGGGAACCAGTATAGGATATGATCCAAAATTTTGGACTTGCGTTCAGCTCACAAAAAACGAGTTGAGAAATGGAGCTCAGGGGCACAGCAATTCACAAACTGGCAGAGTGATAAAGGACAACTATCGTCCAAAAATCTGTTGAGGGAAGTCAACGAGGCGGACTTGAAAGTGAGGCAAAATAGCAGGAAACAGATTTCAAGAGGTACGGTGGAATCGCCTGTAAAGCACAGGAAGAGGGGCACAACTTGGACAATGGTGCACTTGGCCAAAAAGGGCGTATGCGTTTTCTCCTGAATATATTCAGGAGAAAACGCATACGCCCTTTTTGGCCAAGCAAGCAAGCGGGCAATGCAAATCTGCACTACAAAGAAGTATCACTTCCCACCGGTCAAAAGGGACATCCACAAAATGTGTAAAAACCAGAAAGGCAAGACAGGCCCTGGAGAACAGGGAGCCTTGTTATGCTGATGGGCGGGATGTAAATTGCCAACTGCCTCACTGGAGGAGTGCATTGTGTTCCCTAAAACAAGTAAACAACAGAGCTACAGAGCCAAGGCCACTTCCAGTCTAGGGAATATACCTGGGGAAAACTGAAAATCAATAAGAAAGAGCCACCTCCAAATTTAGGGCTGCACTGGCTACAACAACCTCAACTTGGGTACACCTTAAATATCCCAGGAAATATAAAAATGGTTCAAAACATTGTGGTACTTACGTACGATGGAATATCCCTCAGCCATGAAATCAATGTCATAAGACCAGTAGCAGCAAAGTGAGTGGATTCAGGTACGATGATTCTAAGTGAAATAAGTCACACAGAAAAAGGAACTTATCATAAGATATCACTTATGAAGATCCTGTAAACTTGGCTACACGTGAACAGAGTTAGGAAAGAGAACCGAGTCTCACATTTAGAAAACACGCTTATGCCTGCATAAAGGGGAAGGAGAGGTGGGGTGATGCATAAAACCAGAGTTTGATATAAGCACAGGGACCGTTTCAAAAACCAACTTTGGAATTGACAAGACCGACACCTTCCGCAGTGAAAGAGACTCAAAACCCCATATTTCCCACAGAGGAATATATCTGACTAGTAAGAATCTTAAAACCTATGTATTGATATGTCTCCATAAGGGAATCAAGTGTGTCTAGAGTGGCATAAACATGGCAGCGAGAATCAGCTCAAACCCACTATAAAAAGGAATTTCAAAAGCAAAACCAAAAAACAGGGAAATTCTTTACAATTCCTTCAGGGTGTCTGAGGAAACCTGGAAAGACCCTGTCTACAATGACAGCTGGATGTGGCATAAGGCTGGACACTTGGGACTGAGAGGATTGGTGAGATTGGGTGAGCAAATGCAGACCCTTTCAAGCAATAATGCATGGCCCCCATTCCATGGGTCCCAACTCTCCATGTTCAAGCGAATATTACTACAGCTATAACATGTACAGGAAGCCTAGAGAATGGACACACTGTGAATATGAAAGGTTTCTAAAACTCAACGAATAGTCCCTCTCCTGGTGTTCCAGTTTGACTTTCCAACTGCCTTACTATCAATCTCCCAACTTGGAGAGACAGGCCCTTTAACCTCCTGGTTTGCACAGGTTCCCAATTTGGCAGAGGATGGAAGGGACGAGGGAGAACCCATGAGAGAGTAGCTGTTAGGCATTTGGACGGGCACATGTCAATCTAATTTCCCGGCAGGAAGAAGAATTAACCAAAGTCTCAGCCACCCACCGGGAACCAGTATAGGACATGATCCAAAATTTTGGACTTGCGTTCAGCTCACAAAAAACGAGTTGAGAAATGGAGCTCAGGGGCACAGCAATTCACAAACTGGCAGAGTGATAAAGGACAACTATCGTCCAAAAATCTGTTGAGGGAAGTCAACGAGGCGGACTTGAAAGTGAGGCAAAATAGCAGGAAACAGATTTCAAGAGGTACGTTGGAATCGCCTGTAAAGCACAGGAAGAGGGGCACAACTTGGACAATGGTGCACTTGGCCAAAAAGGGCGTATGCGTTTTCTCCTGAATATATTCAGGAGAAAACGCATACGCCCTTTTTGGCCAAGCAAGCAAGCGGGCAATGCAAATCTGCACTACAAAGAAGTATCACTTCCCACAGGTCAAAAGGGACATCCACAAAATGTGTAAAAACCAGAAAGGCAAGACAGGCCCTGGAGAACTGGGAGCCTTGTTATGCTGATGGCGGGATGTAAATTGCCAACTGCCTCACTGGAGGAGTGCATTGTGTTCCCTAAAACAAGTAAACAACAGAGCTACAGAGCCAAGGCCACTTCCAGTCTAGGGAATATACCTTGGGAAAACTGAAAATCAATAAGAAAGAGCCACCTCCAAATTTAGGGCTGCACTGACTACAAGAACCTCAACTTGGGTACACCTTAAATATCCCAGGAAATATAAAAATGGTTCAAAACATTGTGGTACTTACGTACGATGGAATATCCGTCAGCCATGAAATCAATGTCATAAGACCAGTAGCAGCAAAGTGAGTGGATTCAGGTACGATGATTCTAAGTGAAATAAGTCACACAGAAAAAGAAACTTATCATAAGATATCACTTATGAAGATCCTGTAAACATGGCTACACGTGAACTGAGTTAGGAAAGAGAACAGAGTCTCACATTTAGAAAACACGCTTATGCCTGCATAAAGGGGAAGGAGAGGTGGGGTGATGCATAAAACCAGAGTTTGATATAAGCACAGGGACCGTTTCAAAAACCAACTTTGGAATTGACAAGACCGACACCTTCCTCAGTGAAAGAGACTCAAAACCCCATATTTCCCACAGAGGAATATATCTGACTAGTAAGAATCTTAAAACCTATGTATTGATATGTCTCCATAAGGGAATCAAGTGTGTCTAGAGTGGCATAAACATGGCAGCGAGAATCAGCTCAAACCCACTATAAAAAGGAATTTCAAAAGCAAAACCAAAAAACAGGGAAATTCTTTACAATTCCTTCAGGGTGTCTGAGGAAACCTGGAAAGACCCTATCTACAATGACAGCTGGATGTGGCATAAGGCTGGACACTTGGGACTGAGAGGATTGGTGAGATTGGGTGAGCAAATGCAGACCCTTTCAAGCAATAATGCATGGCCCCCATTCCATGGGTCCCAACTCTCCAGGTTCAAGGGAATATTACTACAGCTATAACATGTACAGGAAACCTAGAGAATGGACACACTGTGAATACGAAAGGTTTCTAAAACTCAACGAATAGTCCCTCTCCTGGTGCTCCAGTTTGACTTTCCAACTGCCTTACTATCAATCTCCCAACTTGGAGAGACAGGCCCTTTAACCTCCTGGTTTGCACAGGTTCCAAATTTGGCAGAGGATGGAAGGGACGAGGGAGAACCCATGAGAGAGTAGCTGTTAGGCATTTGGACGGGCACATGTCAATCTAATTTCCCGGCAGGAAGAAGAATTAACCAAAGTCTCAGCCACCCACCGGGAACCAGGATAGGACATGATCCAAAATTTTGGACTTGCGTTCAGCTCACAAAAAACGAGTTGAGAAATGGAGCTCAGGGGCACAGCAATTCACATACTGGCAGAGTGATAAAGGACAACTATCGTCCAAAAATCTGTTGAGGGACGTCAACGAGGCGGACTTGAAAGCGAGGCAAAATAGCAGGAAACAGATTTCAAGAGGTACGTTGGAATCGCCTGTAAAGCACAGGAAGAGGGGCACAACTTGGACAATGGTGCACTTGGCCAAAAAGGGCGTATGCGTTTTCTCCTGAATATATTCAGGAGAAAACGCATACGCCCTTTTTGGCCAAGCAAGCAAGCGGGCAATGCAAATCTGCACTACAAAGAAGTATCACTTCCCACCGGTCAAAAGGGACATCCACAAAATGTGTAAAAACCAGAAAGGCAAGACAGGCCCTGGAGAACAGGGAGCCTTGTTATGCTGATGGGCGGGATGTAAATTGCCAACTGCCTCACTGGAGGAGTGCATTGTGTTCCCTAAAACAAGTAAACAACAGAGCTACAGAGCCAAGGCCACTTCCAGTCTAGGGAATATACCTTGGGAAAACTGAAAATCAATAAGAAAGAGCCACCTCCAAATTTAGGGCTGCACTGACAACAAGAACCTCAACTTGGGTACACCTTAAATATCCCAGGAAATATAAAAATGGTTCAAAACATTGTGGTACTTACGTACGATGGAATATCCCTCAGCCATGAAATCAATGTCATAAGACCAGTAGCAGCAAAGTGAGTGGATTCAGGTACGAAGATTCTAAGTGAAATAAGTCACACAGAAAAAGAAACTTATCATAAGATATCACTTATGAAGATCCTGTAAACATGGCTACACGTGAACTGAGTTAGGAAAGAGAACAGAGTCTCACATTTAGAAAACACTCTTATGCCTGCTTAAAGGGGAAGGAGAGGTGGGGTGATGCATAAAACCAGAGTTTGATATAAGCACAGGGACCGTTTCAAAAACCAACTTTGGAATAGACAAGACCGACACCTTCCTCAGTGAAAGAGACTCAAAACCCCATATTTCCCGCAGAGGAATATATCTGACTAGTAAGAATCTTAAAACCTATGTATTGATATGTCTCCATAAGGGAATCAAGTGTGTCTAGAGTGGCATAAACATGGCAGCGAGAATCAGCTCAAACCCACTATAAAAAGGAATTTCAAAAGCAAAACCAAAAAACAGGGAAATTCTTTACAATTCCTTCAGGGTGTCTGAGGAAACCTGGAAAGACCCTATCTACCATGACAGCTGGATGTGGCATAAGGCTGGACACTTGGGACTGAGAGGATTGGTGAGATTGGGTGAGCAAATGCAGACCCTTTCAAGCAATAATGCATGGCCCCCATTCCATGGGTCCCAACTCTCCAGGTTCAAGGGAATATTACTACAGCTATAACATGTACAGGAAACCTAGAGAATGGACACACTGTGAATACGAAAGGTTTCTAAAACTCAACGAATAGTCCCTCTCCTGGTGCTCCAGTTTGACTTTCCAACTGCCTTACTATCAATCTCCCAACTTGGAGAGACAGGCCCTTTAACCTCCTGGTTTGCACAGGTTCCCAATTTGGCAGAGGATGGAAGGGACGAGGGAGAACCCGTGAGAGAGTAGCTGTTAGGCATTTGGACGGGCACATGTCACTCTAATTTCCCGGCAGGAAGAAGAATTAACCAAAGTCTCAGCCACCCACCGGGAACCAGTATAGGACATGATCCAAAATTTTGGACTTGCGTTCAGCTCACAAAAAACGAGTTGAGAAATGGAGCTCAGGGGCACAGCAATTCACAAACTGGCAGAGTGATAAAGGACAACTATCGTCCAAAAATCTGTTGAGGGAAGTCAACGAGGCGGACTTGAAGTGAGGCAAAATAGCAGGAAACAGATTTCAAGAGGTACGTTGGAATCGCCTGTAAAGCACAGGAAGAGGGGCACAACTTGGACAATGGTGCACTTGGCCAAAAAGGGCGTATGCGTTTTCTCCTGAATATATTCAGGAGAAAACGCATACGCCCTTTTTGGCCAAGCAAGCAAGCGGGCAATGCAAATCTGCACTACAAAGAAGTATCACTTCCCACCGGTCAAAAGGGACATCCACAAAATGTGTAAAAACCAGAAAGGCAAGACAGGCCCTGGAGAACAGGGAGCCTTGTTATGCTGATGGGTGGGATGTAAATTGCCAACTGCCTCACTGGAGGAGTGCATTGTGTTCCCTAAAACAAGTAAACAACAGATCTACAGAGCCAAGGCCACTTCCAGTCTAGGGAATATACCTGGGGAAAACTGAAAATCAATAAGAAAGAGCCACCTCCAAATTTAGGGCTGCACTGGCTACAAGAACCTCAACTTGGGTACACCCTAAATATCCCAGGAAATATAAAAATGGTTCAAAACATTGTGGTACTTACGTACGATGGAATATCCCTCAGCCATGAAATCAATGTCATAAGACCAGTAGCAGCAAAGTGAGTGGATTCAGGTACGATGATTCTAAGTGAAATAAGTCACACAGAAAAAGAAACTTATCATAAGATATCACTTATGAAGATCCTGTAAACATGGCTACACGTGAACTGAGTTAGGAAAGAGAACAGAGTCTCACATTTAGAAAACACTCTTATGCCTGCTTAAAGGGGAAGGAGAGGTGGGGTGATGCATAAAACCAGAGTTTGATATAAGCACAGGGACCGTTTCAAAAACCAACTTTGGAATAGACAAGACCGACACCTTCCTCAGTGAAAGAGACTCAAAACCCCATATTTCCCGCAGAGGAATATATCTGACTAGTAAGAATCTTAAAACCTATGTATTGATATGTCTCCATAAGGGAATCAAGTGTGTCTAGAGTGGCATAAACATGGCAGCGAGAATCAGCTCAAACCCACTATAAAAAGGAATTTCAAAAGCAAAACCAAAAAACAGGGAAATTCTTTACAATTCCTTCAGGGTGTCTGAGGAAACCTGGAAAGACCCTATCTACCATGACAGCTGGATGTGGCATAAGGCTGGACACTTGGGACTGAGAGGATTGGTGAGATTGGGTGAGCAAATGCAGACCCTTTCAAGCAATAATGCATGGCCCCCATTCCATGGGTCCCAACTCTCCAGGTTCAAGGGAATATTACTACAGCTATAACATGTACAGGAAACCTAGAGAATGGACACACTGTGAATACGAAAGGTTTCTAAAACTCAACGAATAGTCCCTCTCCTGGTGCTCCAGTTTGACTTTCCAACTGCCTTACTATCAATCTCCCAACTTGGACAGACAGGCCCTTTAACCTCCTGGTTTGCACAGGTTCCCAATTTGGCAGAGGATGGAAGGGACGAGGGAGAACCCATGAGAGAGTAGCTGTTAGGCATTTGGACGGGCACATGTCACTCTAATTTCCCGGCAGGAAGAAGAATTAACCAAAGTCTCAGCCACCCACCGGGAACCAGTATAGGACATGATCCAAAATTTTGGACTTGCGTTCAGCTCACAAAAAACGAGTTGAGAAATGGAGCTCAGGGGCACAGCAATTCACAAACTGGCAGAGTGATAAAGGACAACTATCGTCCAAAAATCTGTTGAGGGAAGTCAACGAGGCGGACTTGAAGTGAGGCAAAATAGCAGGAAACAGATTTCAAGAGGTACGTTGGAATCGCCTGTAAAGCACAGGAAGAGGGGCACAACTTGGACAATGGTGCACTTGGCCAAAAAGGGCGTATGCGTTTTCTCCTGAATATATTCAGGAGAAAACGCATACGCCCTTTTTGGCCAAGCAAGCAAGCGGGCAATGCAAATCTGCACTACAAAGAAGTATCACTTCCCACCGGTCAAAAGGGACATCCACAAAATGTGTAAAAACCAGAAAGGCAAGACAGGCCCTGGAGAACAGGGAGCCTTGTTATGCTGATGGGTGGGATGTAAATTGCCAACTGCCTCACTGGAGGAGTGCATTGTGTTCCCTAAAACAAGTAAACAACAGATCTACAGAGCCAAGGCCACTTCCAGTCTAGGGAATATACCTGGGGAAAACTGAAAATCAATAAGAAAGAGCCACCTCCAAATTTAGGGCTGCACTGGCTACAAGAACCTCAACTTGGGTACACCCTAAATATCCCAGGAAATATAAAAATGGTTCAAAACATTGTGGTACTTACGTACGATGGAATATCCCTCAGCCATGAAATCAATGTCATAAGACCAGTAGCAGCAAAGTGAGTGGATTCAGGTACGATGATTCTAAGTGAAATAAGTCACACAGAAAAAGAAACTTATCATAAGATATCACTTATGAAGATCCTGTAAACATGGCTACACGTGAACTGAGTTAGGAAAGAGAACAGAGTCTCACATTTAGAAAACACTCTTATGCCTGCTTAAAGGGGAAGGAGAGGTGGGGTGATGCATAAAACCAGAGTTTGATATAAGCACAGGGACCGTTTCAAAAACCAACTTTGGAATAGACAAGACCGACACCTTCCTCAGTGAAAGAGACTCAAAACCCCATATTTCCCGCAGAGGAATATATCTGACTAGTAAGAATCTTAAAACCTATGTATTGATATGTCTCCATAAGGGAATCAAGTGTGTCTAGAGTGGCATAAACATGGCAGCGAGAATCAGCTCAAACCCACTATAAAAAGGAATTTCAAAAGCAAAACCAAAAAACAGGGAAATTCTTTACAATTCCTTCAGGGTGTCTGAGGAAACCTGGAAAGACCCTATCTACCATGACAGCTGGATGTGGCATAAGGCTGGACACTTGGGACTGAGAGGATTGGTGAGATTGGGTGAGCAAATGCAGACCCTTTCAAGCAATAATGCATGGCCCCCATTCCATGGGTCCCAACTCTCCAGGTTCAAGGGAATATTACTACAGCTATAACATGTACAGGAAACCTAGAGAATGGACACACTGTGAATACGAAAGGTTTCTAAAACTCAACGAATAGTCCCTCTCCTGGTGCTCCAGTTTGACTTTCCAACTGCCTTACTATCAATCTCCCAACTTGGACAGACAGGCCCTTTAACCTCCTGGTTTGCACAGGTTCCCAATTTGGCAGAGGATGGAAGGGACGAGGGAGAACCCATGAGAGAGTAGCTGTTAGGCATTTGGACGGGCACATGTCACTCTAATTTCCCGGCAGGAAGAAGAATTAACCAAAGTCTCAGCCACCCACCGGGAACCAGTATAGGACATGATCCAAAATTTTGGACTTGCGTTCAGCTCACAAAAAACGAGTTGAGAAATGGAGCTCAGGGGCACAGCAATTCACAAACTGGCAGAGTGATAAAGGACAACTATCGTCCAAAAATCTGTTGAGGGAAGTCAACGAGGCGGACTTGAAAGTGAGGCAAAATAGCAGGAAACAGATTTCAAGAGGTACGGTGGAATCGCCTGTAAAGCACAGGAAGAGGGGCACAACTTGGACAATGGTGCACTTGGCCAAAAAGGGTGTATGCGTTTTCTCCTGAATATATTCAGGAGAAAACGCATACGCCCTTTTTGGCCAAGCAAGCAAGCGGGCAATGCAAATCTGCACTACAAAGAAGTATCACTTCCCACCGGTCAAAAGGGACATCCACAAAATGTGTAAAAACCAGAAAGGCAAGACAGGCCCTGGAGAACAGGGAGCCTTGTTATGCTGATGGGCGGGATGTAAATTGCCTACTGCCTCACTGGAGGAGTGCATTGTGTTCCCTAAAACAAGTAAACAACAGAGCTACAGAGCCAAGGCCACTTCCAGTCTAGGGAATATACCTGGGGAAAACTGAAAATCAATAAGAAAGAGCCACCTCCAAGTTTAGGGCTGCACTGGCTACAAGAACCTCAACTTGGGTACACCTTAAATATCCCAGGAAATATAAAAATGGTTCAAAACATTGTGGTACTTACGTACGATGGAATATCCCTCAGCCATGAAATCAATGTCATAAGACCAGTAGCAGCAAAGTGAGTGGATTCAGGTACGATGATTCTAAGTGAAATAAGTCACACAGAAAAAGAAACTTATCATAAGATATCACTTATGAAGATCCTGTAAACATGGCTACACGTGAACTGAGTTAGGAAAGAGAACAGAGTCTCACATTTAGAAAACACTCTTATGCCTGCATAAAGGGGAAGGAGAGGTGGGGTGATGCATAAAACCAGAGTTTGATATAAGCACAGGGACCGTTCCAAAAACCAACTTTGGAATAGACAAGACCGCCACCTTCCTCAGTGAAAGAGACTCAAAACCCCATATTTCCCGCAGAGGAATATATCTGACTAGTAAGAATCTTAAAACCTATGTATTGATATGACTCCATAAGGGAATCAAGTGTGTCTAGAGTGGCATAAACATGGCAGCGAGAATCAGCTCAAACCCACTATAAAAAGGAATTTCAAAAGCAAAACCAAAAAACAGGGAAATTCTTTACAATTCCTTCAGGGTGTCTGAGGAAACCTGGAAAGACCCTATCTACCATGACAGCTGGATGTGGCATAAGGCTGGACACTTGGGACTGAGAGGATTGGTGAGATTGGGTGAGCAAATGCAGACCCTTTCAAGCAATAATGCATGGCCCCCATTCCATGGGTCCCAACTCTCCAGGTTCAAGGGAATATTACTACAGCTATAACATGTACAGGAAACCTAGAGAATGGACACACTGTGAATACGAAAGGTTTCTAAAACTCAACGAATAGTCCCTCTCCTGGTGCTCCAGTTTGACTTTCCAACTGCCTTACTATCAATTTCCCAACTTGGAGAGACAGGCCCTTTAACCTCCTGGTTTGCACAGGTTCCCAATTTGGCAGAGGATGGAAGGGACGAGGGAGAACCCATGAGAGAGTAGCTGTTAGGCATTTGGACGGGCACATGTCACTCTAATTTCCCGGCAGGAAGAAGAATTAACCAAAGTCTCAGCCACCCACCGGGAACCAGTATAGGACATGATCCAAAATTTTGGACTTGCGTTCAGCTCACAAAAAACGAGTTAAGAAATGGAGCTCAGGGGCACAGCAATTCACAAACTGGCAGAGTGATAAAGGACAACTATCGTCCAAAAATCTGTTGAGGGAAGTCAACGAGGCGGACTTGAAAGCGAGGCAAAATAGCAGGAAACAGATTTCAAGAGGTACCCTGGAATCGCCTGTAAAGCACAGGAAGAGGGGCACAACTTGGACAATGGTGCACTTGGCCAAAAAGGGCGTATGCGTTTTCTCCTGAATATATTCAGGAGAAAACGCATACGCCCTTTTTGGCCAAGCAAGCAAGCGGGCAATGCAAATCTGCACTACAAAGAAGTATCACTTCCCACAGGTCAAAAGGGACATCCACAAAATGTGTAAAAACCAGAAAGGCAAGACAGGCCCTGGAGAACTGGGAGCCTTGTTATGCTGATGGGCGGGATGTAAATTGCCAACTGCCTCACTGGAGGAGTGCATTGTGTTCCCTAAAACAAGTAAACAACAGAGCTACAGAGCCAAGGCCACTTCCAGTCTAGGGAATATACCTTGGGAAAACTGAAAATCAATAAGAAAGAGCCACCTCCAAATTTAGGGCTGCACTGACTACAAGAACCTCAACTTGGGTACACCTTAAATATCCCAGGAAATATAAAAATGGTTCAAAACATTGTGGTACTTACGTACGATGGAATATCCCTCAGCCATGAAATCAATGTCATAAGACCAGTAGCAGCAAAGTGAGTGGATTCAGGTACGATGATTCTAAGTGAAATAAGTCACACAGAAAAAGGAACTTATCATAAGATATCACTTATGAAGATCCTGTAAACTTGGCTACACGTGAACTGAGTTAGGAAAGAGAACCGAGTCTCACATTTAGAAAACACGCTTATGCCTGCATAAAGGGGAAGGAGAGGTGGGGTGATGCATAAAACCAGAGTTTGATATAAGCACAGGGACCGTTTCAAAAACCAACTTTGGAATTGACAAGACCGACACCTTCCGCAGTGAAAGAGACTCAAAACCCCATATTTCCCACAGAGGAATATATCTGACTAGTAAGAATCTTAAAACCTATGTATTGATATGTCTCCATAAGGGAATCAAGTGTGTCTAGAGTGGCATAAACATGGCAGCGAGAATCAGCTCAAACCCACTATAAAAAGGAATTTCAAAAGCAAAACCAAAAAACAGGGAAATTCTTTACAATTCCTTCAGGGTGTCTGAGGAAACCTGGAAAGACCCTGTCTACAATGACAGCTGGATGTGGCATAAGGCTGGACCCTTGGGACTGAGAGGATTGGTGAGATTGGGTGAGCAAATGCAGACCCTTTCAAGCAATAATGCATGGCCCCCATTCCATGGGTCCCAACTCTCCATGTTCAAGCGAATATTACTACAGCTATAACATGTACAGGAAGCCTAGAGAATGGACACACTGTGAATATGAAAGGTTTCTAAAACTCAACGAATAGTCCCTCTCCTGGTGTTCCAGTTTGACTTTCCAACTGCCTTACTATCAATCTCCCAACTTGGAGAGACAGGCCCTTTAACCTCCTGGTTTGCACAGGTTCCCAATTTGGCAGAGGATGGAAGGGACGAGGGAGAACCCATGAGAGAGTAGCTGTTAGGCATTTGGACGGGCACATGTCAATCTAATTTCCCGGCAGGAAGAAGAATTAACCAAAGTCTCAGCCACCCACCGGGAACCAGTATAGGACATGATCCAAAATTTTGGACTTGCGTTCAGCTCACAAAAAACGAGTTGAGAAATGGAGCTCAGGGGCACAGCAATTCACAAACTGGCAGAGTGATAAAGGACAACTATCGTCCAAAAATCTGTTGAGGGAAGTCAACGAGGCGGACTTGAAAGTGAGGCAAAATAGCAGGAAACAGATTTCAAGAGGTACCTTGGAATCGCCTGTAAAGCACAGGAAGAGGGGCACAACTTGGACAATGGTGCACTTGGCCAAAAAGGGCGTATGCGTTTTCTCCTGAATATATTCAGGAGAAAACGCATACGCCCTTTTTGGCCAAGCAAGCAAGCGGGCAATGCAAATCTGCACTACAAAGAAGTATCACTTCCCACAGGTCAAAAGGGACATCCACAAAATGTGTAAAAACCAGAAAGGCAAGACAGGCACTGGAGAACTGGGAGCCTTGTTATGCTGATGGCGGGATGTAAATTGCCAACTGCCTCACTGGAGGAGTGCATTGTGTTCCCTAAAACAAGTAAACAACAGAGCTACAGAGCCAAGGCCACTTCCAGTCTAGGGAATATACCTTGGGAAAACTGAAAATCAATAAGAAAGAGCCACCTCCAAATTTAGGGCTGCACTGACTACAAGAACCTCAACTTGGGTACACCTTAAATATCACAGGAAATATAAAAATGGTTCAAAACATTGTGGTACTTACGTACGATGGAATATCCCTCAGCCATGAAATCAATGTCATAAGACCAGTAGCAGCAAAGTGAGTGGATTCAGGTACGATGATTCTAAGTGAAATAAGTCACACAGAAAAAGAAACTTATCATAAGATATCACTTATGAAGATCCTGTAAACATGGCTACACGTGAACTGAGTTAGGAAAGAGAACAGAGTCTCACATTTAGAAAACACGCTTATGCCTGCATAAAGGGGAAGGAGAGGTGGGGTGATGCATAAAACCAGAGTTTGATATAAGCACAGGGACCGTTTCAAAAACCAACTTTGGAATTGACAAGACCGACACCTTCCTCAGTGAAAGAGACTCAAAACCCCATATTTCCCACAGAGGAATATATCTGACTAGTAAGAATCTTAAAACCTATGTATTGATATGTCTCCATAAGGGAATCAAGTGTGTCTAGAGTGGCATAAACATGGCAGCGAGAATCATCTCAAACCCACTATAAAAAGGAATTTCAATAGCAAAACCAAAAAACAGGGAAATTCTTTACAATTCCTTCAGGGTGTCTGAGGAAACCTGGAAAGACCCTATCTACCATGACAGCTGGATGTGGCATAAGGCTGGACACTTGGGACTGAGAGGATTGGTGAGATTGGGTGAGCAAATGCAGACCCTTTCAAGCAATAATGCATGGCCCCCATTCCATGGGTCCCAACTCTCCATGTTCAAGGGAATATTACTACAGCTATAACATGTACAGGAAACCTAGAGAATGGACACACTGTGAATACGAAAGGTTTCTAAAACTCAACGAATAGTCCCTCTCCTGGTGCTCCAGTTTGACTTTCCAACTGCCTTACTATCAATCTCCCAACTTGGAGAGACAGGCCCTTTAACCTCCTGGTTTGCACAGGTTCCAAATTTGGCAGAGGATGGAAGGGACGAGGGAGAACCCATGAGAGAGTAGCTGTTAGGCATTTGGACGGGCACATGTCAATCTAATTTCCCGGCAGGAAGAAGAATTAACCAAAGTCTCAGCCACCCACCGGGAACCAGTATAGGACATGATCCAAAATTTTGGACTTGCGTTCAGCTCACAAAAAACGAGTTGAGAAATGGAGCTCAGGGGCACAGCAATTCACATACTGGCAGAGTGATAAAGGACAACTATCGTCCAAAAATCTGTTGAGGGACGTCAACGAGGCGGACTTGAAATTGAGGCAAAATAGCAGGAAACAGATTTCAAGAGGTACGTTGGAATCGCCTGTAAAGCACAGGAAGAGGGGCACAACTTGGACAATGGTGCACTTGGCCAAAAAGGGCGTATGCGTTTTCTCCTGAATATATTCAGGAGAAAACGCATACGCCCTTTTTGGCCAAGCAAGCAAGCGGGCAATGCAAATCTGCACTACAAAGAAGTATCACTTCCCACCGGTCAAAAGGGACATCCACAAAATGTGTAAAAACCAGAAAGGCAAGACCGGCCCTGGAGAACAGGGAGCCTTGTTATGCTGATGGGCGGGATGTAAATTGCCAACTGCCTCACTGGAGGAGTGCATTGTGTTCCCTAAAACAAGTAAACAACAGAGCTACAGAGCCAAGGCCACTTCTAGTCTAGGGAATATACCTTGGGAAAACTGAAAATCAATAAGAAAGAGCCACCTCCAAATTTAGGGCTGCACTGGCTACAAGAACCTCAACTTGGGTACACCTTAAATATCCCAGGAAATATAAAAATGGTTCAAAACATTGTGGTACTTACGTACGATGGAATATCCCTCAGCCATGAAATCAATGTCATAAAACCAGTAGCAGCAAAGTGAGTGGATTCAGGTACGATGATTCTAAGTGAAATAAGTCACACAGAAAAAGGAACTTATCATAAGATATCACTTATGAAGATCCTGTAAACATGGCTACACGTGAACTGAGTTAGGAAAGAGAACAGAGTCTCACATTTAGAAAACACTCTTATGCCTGCATAAAGGGGATGGAGAGGTGGGGTGATGCATAAAACCAGAGTTTGATATAAGCACAGGGACCGTTCCAAAAACCAACTTTGGAATAGACAAGACCTACACCTTCCTCAGTGAAAGAGACTCAAAACCCCATATTTCCCACAGAGGAATATATCTGACTAGTAAGAATCTTAAAACCTATGTATTGATATGACTCCATAAGGGAATCAAGTGTGTCTAGAGTGGCATAAACATGGCAGCGAGAATCAGCTCAAACCCACTATAAAAAGGAATTTCAAAAGCAAAACCAAAAAACAGGGAAATTCTTTACAATTCCTTCAGGGTGTCTGAGGAAACCTGGAAAGACCCTATCTACAATGACAGCTGGATGTGGCATAAGGCTGGACACTTGGGACTGAGAGGATTGGTGAGATTGGGTGAGCAAATGCAGACCCTTTCAAGCAACAATGCATGGCCCCCATTCCATGGGTCCCAACTCTCCATGTTCAAGGGAATATTACTACAGCTATAACATGTACAGGAAACCTAGAGAATGGACACACTGTGAATACGAAAGGTTTCTAAAACTCAACGAATAGTCCCTCTCCTGGTGCTCCAGTTTGACTTTCCAACTGCCTTACTATCAATCTCCCAACTTGGAGAGACAGGCCCTTTAACCTCCTGGTTTGCACAGGTTCCCAATTTGGCAGAGGATGGAAGGGACGAGGGAGAACCCATGAGAGAGTAGCTGTTAGGCATTTGGACGGGCACATGTCACTCTAATTTCCCGGCAGGAAGAAGAATTAACCAAAGTCTCAGCCACCCACCGGGAACCAGTATAGGACATGATCCAAAATTTTGGACTTGCGTTCAGCTCACAAAAAACGAGTTGAGAAATGGAGCTCAGGGGCACAGCAATTCACAAACTGGCAGAGTGATAAAGGACAACTATCGTCCAAAAATCTGTTGAGGGAAGTCAACGAGGCGGACTTGAAAGCGAGGCAAAATAGCAGGAAACAGATTTCAAGAGGTACGTTGGAATCGCCTGTAAAGCACAGGAAGAGGGGCACAACTTGGACAATGGTGCACTTGGCCAAAAAGGGCGTATGCGTTTTCTCCTGAATATATTCAGGAGAAAACGCATACGCCCTTTTTGGCCAAGCAAGCAAGCGGGCAATGCAAATCTGCACTACAAAGAAGTATCACACCAAACGGTCAAAAGGGACATCCACAAAATGTGTAAAAACCATAAAGGCAAGACAGGCCCTGGAGAACAGGGAGCCTTGTTATGCTGATGGGCGGGATGTAAATTGCCAACTGCCTCACTGGAGGAGTGCATTGTGTTCCCTAAAACAAGTAAACAACAGAGCTACAGAGCCAAGGCCACTTCCAGTCTAGGGAATATACCTTGGGAAAACTGAAAATCAATAAGAAAGAGCCACCTCCAAATTTAGGGCTGCACTGACAACAAGAACCTCAACTTGGGTACACCTTAAATATCCCAGGAAATATAAAAATGGTTCAAAACATTGTGGTACTTACGTACGATGGAATATCCCTCAGCCATGAAATCAATGTCATAAGACCAGTAGCAGCAAAGTGAGTGGATTCAGGTACGATGATTCTAAGTGAAATAAGTCACACAGAAAAAGAAACTTATCATAAGATATCACTTATGAAGATCCTGTAAACATGGCTACACGTGAACTGAGTTAGGAAAGAGAACAGAGTCTCACATTTAGAAAACACTCTTATGCCTGCTTAAAGGGGAAGGAGAGGTGGGGTGATGCATAAAACCAGAGTTTGATATAAGCACAGGGACCGTTTCAAAAACCAACTTTGGAATAGACAAGACCGACACCTTCCTCAGTGAAAGAGACTCAAAACCCCATATTTCCCGCAGAGGAATATATCTGACTAGTAAGAATCTTAAAACCTATGTATTGATATGTCTCCATAAGGGAATCAAGTGTGTCTAGAGTGGCATAAACATGGCAGCGAGAATCAGCTCAAACCCACTATAAAAAGGAATTTCAAAAGCAAAACCAAAAAACAGGGAAATTCTTTACAATTCCTTCAGGGTGTCTGAGGAAACCTGGAAAGACCCTATCTACCATGACAGCTGGATGTGGCATAAGGCTGGACACTTGGGACTGAGAGGATTGGTGAGATTGGGTGAGCAAATGCAGACCCTTTCAAGCAATAATGCATGGCCCCCATTCCATGGGTCCCAACTCTCCATGTTCAAGGGAATATTACTACAGCTATAACATGTACAGGAAACCTAGAGAATGGACACACTGTGAATACGAATGGTTTCTAAAACTCAACGAATAGTCCCTCTCCTGGTGCTCCAGTTTGACTTTCCAACTGCCTTACTATCAATCTCCCAACTTGGAGAGACAGGCCCTTTAACCTCCTGGTTTGCACAGGTTCCCAATTTGGCAGAGGATGGAAGGGACGAGGGAGAACCCATGAGAGAGTAGCTGTTAGGCATTTGGACGGGCACATGTCACTCTAATTTCCCGGCAGGAAGAAGAATTAACCAAAGTCTCAGCCACCCACCGGGAACCAGTATAGGACATGATCCAAAATTTTGGACTTGCGTTCAGCTCACAAAAAACGAGTTGAGAAATGGAGCTCATGGGCACAGCAATTCACAAACTGGCAGAGTGATAAAGGACAACTATCGTCCAAAAATCTGTTGAGGGAAGTCAACGAGGCGGACTTGAAGTGAGGCAAAATAGCAGGAAACAGATTTCAAGAGGTACGTTGGAATCGCCTGTAAAGCACAGGAAGAGGGGCACAACTTGGACAATGGTGCACTTGGCCAAAAAGGGCGTATGCGTTTTCTCCTGAATATATTCAGGAGAAAACGCATACTCCCTTTTTGGCCAAGCAAGCAAGCGGGCAGTGCAAATCTGCACTACAAAGAAGTATCACTTCCCACCGGTCAAAAGGGACATCCACAAAATGTGTAAAAACCAGAAAGGCAAGACAGGCCCTGGAGAACAGGGAGCCTTGTTATGCTGATGGGCGGGATGTAAATTGCCAACTGCCTCACTGGAGGAGTGCATTGTGTTCCCTAAAACAAGTAAACAACAGAGCTACAGAGCCAAGGCCACTTCCAGTCTAGGGAATATACCTGGGGAAAACTGAAAATCAATAAGAAAGAGCCACCTCCAAATTTAGGGCTGCACTGGCTACAAGAACCTCAACTTGGGTACACCTTAAATATCCCAGGAAATATAAAAATAGTTCAAAACATTGTGGTACTTACGTACGATGGAATATCCCTCAGCCATGAAATCAATGTCATAAGACCAGTAGCAGCAAAGTGAGTGGATTCAGGTACGATGATTCTAAGTGAAATAAGTCACACAGAAAAAGAAACTTATCATAAGATATCACTTATGAAGATCCTGTAAACATGGCTACAGGTGAACTGAGTTAGGAAAGAGAACAGAGTCTCACATTTAGAAAACTCTCTTATGCCTGCATAAAGGGGAAGGAGAGGTGGGGTGATGCATAAAACCAGAGTTTGATATAAGCACAGGGACCGTTCCAAAAACCAACTTTGGAATAGACAAGACCGACACCTTCCTCAGTGAAAGAGACTCAAAACCCCATATTTCCCGCAGAGGAATATATCTGACTAGTAAGAATCTTAAAACCTATGTATTGATATGACTCCATAAGGGAATCAAGTGTGTCTAGAGTGGCATAAACATGGCAGCGAGAATCAGCTCAAACCCACTATAAAAAGGAATTTCAAAAGCAAAACCAAAAAACAGGGAAATTCTTTACAATTCCTTCAGGGTGTCTGAGGAAACCTGGAAAGACCCTATCTACAATGACAGCTGGATGGGGCATAAGGCTGGACACTTGGGACTGAGAGGATTGGTGAGATTGGGTGAGCAAATGCAGACCCTTTCAAGCAATAATGCATGGCCCCCATTCCATGGGTCCCAACTCTCCAGGTTCAAGGGAATATTACTACAGCTATAACATGTACAGGAAACCTAGAGAATGGACACACTGTGAATACGAAAGGTTTCTAAAACTCAACGAATAGTCCCTCTCCTGGTGCTCCAGTTTGACTTTCCAACTGCCTTACTATCAATCTCCCAACTTGGAGAGACAGGCCCTTTAACCTCCTGGTTTGCACAGGTTCCCAATTTGGCAGAGGATGGAAGGGACGAGGGAGAACCCATGAGAGAGTAGCTGTTAGGCATTTGGACGGGCACATGTCACTCTAATTTTCCGGCAGGAAGAAGAATTAACCAAAGTTTCAGCCACCCACCGGGAACCAGTATAGGACATGATCCAAAATTTTGGACTTGCGTTCAGCTCACAAAAAACGAGTTGAGAAATGGAGCTCAGGGGCACAGCAATTCACAAACTGGCAGAGTGATAAAGGACAACTATCGTCCAAAAATCTGTTGAGGGAAGTCAACGAGGCGGACTTGAAAGCGAGGCAAAATAGCAGGAAACAGATTTCAAGAGGTACCCTGGAATCGCCTGTAAAGCACAGGAAGAGGGGCACAACTTGGACAATGGTGCACTTGGCCAAAAAGGGCGTATGCGTTTTCTCCTGAATATATTCAGGAGAAAACGCATACGCCCTTTTTGGCCAAGCAAGCAAGCGGGCAATGCAAATCTGCACTACAAAGAAGTATCACTTCCCACAGGTCAAAAGGGACATCCACAAAATGTGTAAAAACCAGAAAGGCAAGACAGGCCCTGGAGAACAGGGAGCCTTGTTATGCTGATGGGCGGGATGTAAATTGCCAACTGCCTCACTGGAGGAGTGCATTGTGTTCCCTAAAACAAGTAAACAACAGAGCTACAGAGCCAAGGGCACTTCCAGTCTAGGGAATATACCTTGGGAAAACTGAAAATCAATAAGAAAGAGCCACCTCCAAATTTAGGGCTGCACTGACAACAAGAACCTCAACTTGGGTACACCTTAAATATCCCAGGAAATATAAAAATGGTTCAAAACATTGTGGTACTTACGTACGATGGAATATCCCTCAGCCATGAAATCAATGTCATAAGACCAGTAGCAGCAAAGTGAGTGGATTCAGGTACGATGATTCTAAGTGAAATAAGTCACACAGAAAAAGGAACTTATCATAAGATATCACTTATGAAGATCCTGTAAACATGGCTACACGTGAACTGAGTTAGGAAAGAGAACAGAGTCTCACATTTAGAAAACACTCTTATGCCTGCATAAAGGGGATGGAGAGGTGGGGTGATGCATAAAACCAGAGTTTGATATAAGCACAGGGACCGTTCCAAAAACCAACTTTGGAATAGACAAGACCTACACCTTCCTCAGTGAAAGAGACTCAAAACCCCATATTTCCCGCAGAGGAATATATCTGACTAGTAAGAATCTTAAAACCTATGTATTGATATGACTCCATAAGGGAATCAAGTGTGTCTAGAGTGGCATAAACATGGCAGCGAGAATCAGCTCAAACCCACTATAAAAAGGAATTTCAAAAGCAAAACCAAAAAACAGGGAACTTCTTTACAATTCCTTCAGGGTGTCTGAGGAAACCTGGAAAGACCCTATCTACAATGACAGCTGGATGTGGCATAAGGCTGGACACTTGGGACTGAGAGGATTGGTGAGATTGGGTGAGCAAATGCAGACCCTTTCAAGCAATAATCCATGGCCCCCATTCCATGGGTCCCAACTCTCCAGGTTCAAGGGAATATTACTACAGCTATAACATGTACAGGAAACCTAGAGAATGGACACACTGTGAATACGAAAGGTTTCTAAAACTCAACGAATAGTCCCTCTCCTGGTGCTCCAGTTTGACTTTCCAACTGCCTTACTATCAATCTCCCAACTTGGAGAGACAGGCCCTTTAACCTCCTGGTTTGCACAGGTTCCCAATTTGGCAGAGGATGGAAGGGACGAGGGAGAACCCATGAGAGAGTAGCTGTTAGGCATTTGGACGGGCACATGTCACTCTAATTTCCCGGCAGGAAGAAGAATTAACCAAAGTCTCAGCCACCCACCGGGAACCAGTATAGGACATGATCCAAAATTTTGGACTTGCGTTCAGCTCACAAAAAACGAGTTGAGAAATGGAGCTCAGGGGCACAGCAATTCACAAACTGGCAGAGTGATAAAGGACAACTATCGTCCAAAAATCTGTTGAGGGAAGTCAACGAGGCGGACTTGAAAGTGAGGCAAAATAGCAGGAAACAGATTTCAAGAGGTACGTTGGAATCGCCTGTAAAGCACAGGAAGAGGGGCACAACTTGGACAATGGTGCACTTGGCCAAAAAGGGCGTATGCGTTTTCTCCTGAATATATTCAGGAGAAAACGCATACGCCCTTTTTGGCCAAGCAAGCAAGCGGGCAATGCAAATCTGCACTACAAAGAAGTATCACTTCCCACCGGTCAAAAGGGACATCCACAAAATGTGTAAAAACCAGAAAGGCAAGACAGGCCCTGGAGAACAGGGAGCCTTGTTATGCTGATGGGCGGGATGTAAATTGCCAACTGCCTCACTGGAGGAGTGCATTGTGTTCCCTAAAACAAGTAAACAACAGAGCTACAGAGCCAAGGCCACTTCCAGTCTAGGGAATATACCTTGGGAAAACTGAAAATCAATAAGAAAGAGCCACCTCCAAATTTAGGGCTGCACTGACAACAAGAACCTCAACTTGGGTACACCTTAAATATCCCAGGAAATATAAAAATGGTTCAAAACATTGTGGTACTTACGTACGATGGAATATCCCTCAGCCATGAAATCAATGTCATAAGACCAGTAGCAGCAAAGTGAGTGGATTCAGGTACGATGATTCTAAGTGAAATAAGTCACACAGAAAAAGGAACTTATCATAAGATATCACTTATGAAGATCCTGTAAACATGGCTACACGTGAACTGAGTTAGGAAAGAGAACAGAGTCTCACATTTAGAAAACACTCTTATGCCTGCATAAAGGGGATGGAGAGGTGGGGTGATGCATAAAACCAGAGTTTGATATAAGCACAGGGACCGTTCCAAAAACCAACTTTGGAATAGACAAGACCTACACCTTCCTCAGTGAAAGAGACTCAAAACCCCATATTTCCCGCAGAGGAATATATCTGACTAGTAAGAATCTTAAAACCTATGTATTGATATGACTCCATAAGGGAATCAAGTGTGTCTAGAGTGGCATAAACAAGGCAGCGAGAATCAGCTCAAACCCACTATAAAAAGGAATTTCAAAAGCAAAACCAAAAAACAGGGAACTTCTTTACAATTCCTTCAGGGTGTCTGAGGAAACCTGGAAAGACCCTATCTACAATGACAGCTGGATGTGGCATAAGGCTGGACACTTGGGACTGAGAGGATTGGTGAGATTGGGTGAGCA
Organism: Mesoplodon densirostris; assembly: GCF_025265405.1. Classification (NCBI taxonomy): domain Eukaryota; kingdom Metazoa; phylum Chordata; class Mammalia; order Artiodactyla; family Ziphiidae; genus Mesoplodon; species Mesoplodon densirostris. Next base: position 1,619,019 of record NW_026778200.1, on the reverse strand, counting down.
AATGCAGACCCTTTCAAGCAATAATCCATGGCCCCCATTCCATGGGTCCCAACTCTCCAGGTTCAAGGGAATATTACTACAGCTATAACATGTACAGGAAACCTAGAGAATGGACACACTGTGAATACGAAAGGTTTCTAAAACTCAACGAATAGTCCCTCTCCTGGTGCTCCAGTTTGACTTTCCAACTGCCTTACTATCAATCTCCCAACTTGGAGAGACAGGCCCTTTAACCTCCTGGTTTGCACAGGTTCCCAATTTGGCAGAGGATGGAAGGGACGAGGGAGAACCCATGAGAGAGTAGCTGTTAGGCATTTGGACGGGCACATGTCACTCTAATTTCCCGGCAGGAAGAAGAATTAACCAAAGTTTCAGCCACCCACCGGGAACCAGTATAGGACATGATCCAAAATTTTGGACTTGCGTTCAGCTCACAAAAAAACGAGTTGAGAAATGGAGCTCAGGGGCACAGCAATTCACAAACTGGCAGAGTGATAAAGGACAACTATCGTCCAAAAATCTGTTGAGGGAAGTCAACGAGGCGGACTTGAAAGCGAGGCAAAATAGCAGGAAACAGATTTCAAGAGGTACCCTGGAATCGCCTGTAAAGCACAGGAAGAGGGGCACAACTTGGACAATGGTGCACTTGGCCAAAAAGGGCGTATGCGTTTTCTCCTGAATATATTCAGGAGAAAACGCATACGCCCTTTTTGGCCAAGCAAGCAAGCGGGCAATGCAAATCTGCACTACAAAGAAGTATCACTTCCCACAGGTCAAAAGGGACATCCACAAAATGTGTAAAAACCAGAAAGGCAAGACAGGCCCTGGAGAACAGGGAGCCTTGTTATGCTGATGGGCGGGATGTAAATTGCCAACTGCCTCACTGGAGGAGTGCATTGTGTTCCCTAAAACAAGTAAACAACAGAGCTACAGAGCCAAGGGCACTTCCAGTCTAGGGAATATACCTTGGGAAAACTGAAAATCAATAAGAAAGAGCTACCTCCAAATTTAGGGCTGCACTGACAACAAGAACCTCAACTTGGGTACACCTTAAATATCCCAGGAAATATAAAAATGGTTCAAAACATTGTGGTACTTACGTACGATGGAATATCCCTCAGCCATGAAATCAATGTCATAAGACCAGTAGCAGCAAAGTGAGTGGATTCAGGTACGATGATTCTAAGTGAAATAAGTCACACAGAAAAAGGAACTTATCATAAGATATCACTTATGAAGATCCTGTAAACATGGCTACACGTGAACTGAGTTAGGAAAGAGAACAGAGTCTCACATTTAGAAAACACTCTTATGCCTGCATAAAGGGGATGGAGAGGTGGGGTGATGCATAAAACCAGAGTTTGATATAAGCACAGGGACCGTTCCAAAAACCAACTTTGGAATAGACAAGACCTACACCTTCCTCAGTGAAAGAGACTCAAAACCCCATATTTCCCGCAGAGGAATATATCTGACTAGTAAGAATCTTAAAACCTATGTATTGATATGACTCCATAAGGGAATCAAGTGTGTCTAGAGTGGCATAAACATGGCAGCGAGAATCAGCTCAAACCCACTATAAAAAGGAATTTCAAAAGCAAAACCAAAAAACAGGGAACTTCTTTACAATTCCTTCAGGGTGTCTGAGGAAACCTGGAAAGACCCTATCTACAATGACAGCTGGATGTGGCATAAGGCTGGACACTTGGGACTGAGAGGATTGGTGAGATTGGGTGAGCAAATGCAGACCCTTTCAAGCAATAATCCATGGCCCCCATTCCATGGGTCCCAACTCTCCAGGTTCAAGGGAATATTACTACAGCTATAACATGTACAGGAAACCTAGAGAATGGACACACTGTGAATACGAAAGGTTTCTAAAACTCAACGAATAGTCCCTCTCCTGGTGCTCCAGTTTGACTTTCCAACTGCCTTACTATCAATCTCCCAACTTGGAGAGACAGGCCCTTTAACCTCCTGGTTTGCACAGGTTCCCAATTTGGCAGAGGATGGAAGGGACGAGGGAGAACCCATGAGAGAGTAGCTGTTAGGCATTTGGACGGGCACATGTCACTCTAATTTCCCGGCAGGAAGAAGAATTAACCAAAGTCTCAGCCACCCACCGGGAACCAGTATAGGACATGATCCAAAATTTTGGACTTGCGTTCAGCTCACAAAAAACGAGTTGAGAAATGGAGCTCAGGGGCACAGCAATTCACAAACTGGCAGAGTGATAAAGGACAACTATCGTCCAAAAATCTGTTGAGGGAAGTCAACGAGGCGGACTTGAAAGTGAGGCAAAATAGCAGGAAACAGATTTCAAGAGGTACGTTGGAATCGCCTGTAAAGCACAGGAAGAGGGGCACAACTTGGACAATGGTGCACTTGGCCAAAAAGGGCGTATGCGTTTTCTCCTGAATATATTCAGGAGAAAACGCATACGCCCTTTTTGGCCAAGCAAGCAAGCGGGCAGTGCAAATCTGCACTACAAAGAAGTATCACTTCCCACCGGTCAAAAGGGACATCCACAAAATGTGTAAAAACCAGAAAGGCAAGACAGGCCCTGGAGAACAGGGAGCCTTGTTATGCTGATGGGCGGGATGTAAATTGCCAACTGCCTCACTGGAGGAGTGCATTGTGTTCCCTAAAACAAGTAAACAACAGAGCTACAGAGCCAAGGCCACTTCCAGTCTAGGGAATATACCTGGGGAAAACTGAAAATCAATAAGAAAGAGCCACCTCCAAATTTAGGGCTGCACTGGCTACAAGAACCTCAACTTGGGTACACCTTAAATATCCCAGGAAATATAAAAATAGTTCAAAACATTGTGGTACTTACGTACGATGGAATATCCCTCAGCCATGAAATCAATGTCATAAGACCAGTAGCAGCAAAGTGAGTGGATTCAGGTACGATGATTCTAAGTGAAATAAGTCACACAGAAAAAGAAACTTATCATAAGATATCACTTATGAAGATCCTGTAAACATGGCTACAGGTGAACTGAGTTAGGAAAGAGAACAGAGTCTCACATTTAGAAAACACTCTTATGCCTGCATAAAGGGGAAGGAGAGGTGGGGTGATGCATAAAACCAGAGTTTGATATAAGCACAGGGACCGTTCCAAAAACCAACTTTGGAATAGACAAGACCGACACCTTCCTCAGTGAAAGAGACTCAAAACCCCATATTTCCCGCAGAGGAATATATCTGACTAGTAAGAATCTTAAAACCTATGTATTGATATGACTCCATAAGGGAATCAAGTGTGTCTAGAGTGGCATAAACATGGCAGCGAGAATCAGCTCAAACCCACTATAAAAAGGAATTTCAAAAGCAAAACCAAAAAACAGGGAAATTCTTTACAATTCCTTCAGGGTGTCTGAGGAAACCTGGAAAGACCCTATCTACAATGACAGCTGGATGGGGCATAAGGCTGGACACTTGGGACTGAGAGGATTGGTGAGATTGGGTGAGCAAATGCAGACCCTTTCAAGCAATAATGCATGGCCCCCATTCCATGGGTCCCAACTCTCCAGGTTCAAGGGAATATTACTACAGCTATAACATGTACAGGAAACCTAGAGAATGGACACACTGTGAATACGAAAGGTTTCTAAAACTCAACGAATAGTCCCTCTCCTGGTGCTCCAGTTTGACTTTCCAACTGCCTTACTATCAATCTCCCAACTTGGAGAGACAGGCCCTTTAACCTCCTGGTTTGCACAGGTTCCCAATTTGGCAGAGGATGGAAGGGACGAGGGAGAACCCATGAGAGAGTAGCTGTTAGGCATTTGGACGGGCACATGTCACTCTAATTTCCCGGCAGGAAGAAGAATTAACCAAAGTTTCAGCCACCCACCGGGAACCAGTATAGGACATGATCCAAAATTTTGGACTTGCGTTCAGCTCACAAAAAACGAGTTGAGAAATGGAGCTCAGGGGCACAGCAATTCACAAACTGGCAGAGTGATAAAGGACAACTATCGTCCAAAAATCTGTTGAGGGAAGTCAACGAGGCGGACTTGAAAGCGAGGCAAAATAGCAGGAAACAGATTTCAAGAGGTACCCTGGAATCGCCTGTAAAGCACAGGATAGGGGCACAACTTGGACAATGGTGCACTTGGCCAAAAAGGGCGTATGCGTTTTCTCCTGAATATATTCAGGAGAAAACGCATACGCCCTTTTTGGCCAAGCAAGCAAGCGGGCAATGCAAATCTGCACTACAAAGAAGTATCACTTCCCACAGGTCAAAAGGGACATCCACAAAATGTGTAAAAACCAGAAAGGCAAGACAGGCCCTGGAGAACAGGGAGCCTTGTTATGCTGATGGGCGGGATGTAAATTGCCAACTGCCTCACTGGAGGAGTGCATTGTGTTCCCTAAAACAAGTAAACAACAGAGCTACAGAGCCAAGGGCACTTCCAGTCTAGGGAATATACCTTGGGAAAACTGAAAATCAATAAGAAAGAGCTACCTCCAAATTTAGGGCTGCACTGACAACAAGAACCTCAACTTGGGTACACCTTAAATATCCCAGGAAATATAAAAATGGTTCAAAACATTGTGGTACTTACGTACGATGGAATATCCCTCAGCCATGAAATCAATGTCATAAGACCAGTAGCAGCAAAGTGAGTGGATTCAGGTACGATGATTCTAAGTGAAATAAGTCACACAGAAAAAGGAACTTATCATAAGATATCACTTATGAAGATCCTGTAAACATGGCTACACGTGAACTGAGTTAGGAAAGAGAACAGAGTCTCACATTTAGAAAACACTCTTATGCCTGCATAAAGGGGATGGAGAGGTGGGGTGATGCATAAAACCAGAGTTTGATATAAGCACAGGGACCGTTCCAAAAACCAACTTTGGAATAGACAAGACCTACACCTTCCTCAGTGAAAGAGACTCAAAACCCCATATTTCCCGCAGAGGAATATATCTGACTAGTAAGAATCTTAAAACCTATGTATTGATATGACTCCATAAGGGAATCAAGTGTGTCTAGAGTGGCATAAACATGGCAGCGAGAATCAGCTCAAACCCACTATAAAAAGGAATTTCAAAAGCAAAACCAAAAAACAGGGAACTTCTTTACAATTCCTTCAGGGTGTCTGAGGAAACCTGGAAAGACCCTATCTACAATGACAGCTGGATGTGGCATAAGGCTGGACACTTGGGACTGAGAGGATTGGTGAGATTGGGTGAGCAAATGCAGACCCTTTCAAGCAATAATCCATGGCCCCCATTCCATGGGTCCCAACTCTCCAGGTTCAAGGGAATATTACTACAGCTATAACATGTACAGGAAACCTAGAGAATGGACACACTGTGAATACGAAAGGTTTCTAAAACTCAACGAATAGTCCCTCTCCTGGTGCTCCAGTTTGACTTTCCAACTGCCTTACTATCAATCTCCCAACTTGGAGAGACAGGCCCTTTAACCTCCTGGTTTGCACAGGTTCCCAATTTGGCAGAGGATGGAAGGGACGAGGGAGAACCCATGAGAGAGTAGCTGTTAGGCATTTGGACGGGCACATGTCACTCTAATTTCCCGGCAGGAAGAAGAATTAACCAAAGTCTCAGCCACCCACCGGGAACCAGTATAGGACATGATCCAAAATTTTGGACTTGCGTTCAGCTCACAAAAAACGAGTTGAGAAATGGAGCTCAGGGGCACAGCAATTCACAAACTGGCAGAGTGATAAAGGACAACTATCGTCCAAAAATCTGTTGAGGGAAGTCAACGAGGCGGACTTGAAAGTGAGGCAAAATAGCAGGAAACAGATTTCAAGAGGTACGTTGGAATCGCCTGTAAAGCACAGGAAGAGGGGCACAACTTGGACAATGGTGCACTTGGCCAAAAAGGGCGTATGCGTTTTCTCCTGAATATATTCAGGAGAAAACGCATACGCCCTTTTTGGCCAAGCAAGCAAGCGGGCAGTGCAAATCTGCACTACAAAGAAGTATCACTTCCCACCGGTCAAAAGGGACATCCACAAAATGTGTAAAAACCAGAAAGGCAAGACAGGCCCTGGAGAACAGGGAGCCTTGTTATGCTGATGGGCGGGATGTAAATTGCCAACTGCCTCACTGGAGGAGTGCATTGTGTTCCCTAAAACAAGTAAACAACAGAGCTACAGAGCCAAGGCCACTTCCAGTCTAGGGAATATACCTGGGGAAAACTGAAAATCAATAAGAAAGAGCCACCTCCAAATTTAGGGCTGCACTGACAACAAGAACCTCAACTTGGGTACACCTTAAATATCCCAGGAAATATAAAAATGGTTCAAAACATTGTGGTACTTACGTACGATGGAATATCCCTCAGCCATGAAATCAATGTCATAAGACCAGTAGCAGCAAAGTGAGTGGATTCAGGTACGATGATTCTAAGTGAAATAAGTCACACAGAAAAAGGAACTTATCATAAGATATCACTTATGAAGATCCTGTAAACATGGCTACACGTGAACTGAGTTAGGAAAGAGAACAGAGTCTCACATTTAGAAAACACTCTTATGCCTGCATAAAGGGGATGGAGAGGTGGGGTGATGCATAAAACCAGAGTTTGATATAAGCACAGGGACCGTTCCAAAAACCAACTTTGGAATAGACAAGACCTACACCTTCCTCAGTGAAAGAGACTCAAAACCCCATATTTCCCGCAGAGGAATATATCTGACTAGTAAGAATCTTAAAACCTATGTATTGATATGACTCCATAAGGGAATCAAGTGTGTCTAGAGTGGCATAAACATGGCAGCGAGAATCAGCTCAAACCCACTATAAAAAGGAATTTCAAAAGCAAAACCAAAAAACAGGGAACTTCTTTACAATTCCTTCAGGGTGTCTGAGGAAACCTGGAAAGACCCTATCTACAATGACAGCTGGATGTGGCATAAGGCTGGACACTTGGGACTGAGAGGATTGGTGAGATTGGGTGAGCAAATGCAGACCCTTTCAAGCAATAATCCATGGCCCCCATTCCATGGGTCCCAACTCTCCAGGTTCAAGGGAATATTACTACAGCTATAACATGTACAGGAAACCTAGAGAATGGACACACTGTGAATACGAAAGGTTTCTAAAACTCAACGAATAGTCCCTCTCCTGGTGCTCCAGTTTGACTTTCCAACTGCCTTACTATCAATCTCCCAACTTGGAGAGACAGGCCCTTTAACCTCCTGGTTTGCACAGGTTCCCAATTTGGCAGAGGATGGAAGGGACGAGGGAGAACCCATGAGAGAGTAGCTGTTAGGCATTTGGACGGGCACATGTCACTCTAATTTCCCGGCAGGAAGAAGAATTAACCAAAGTTTCAGCCACCCACCGGGAACCAGTATAGGACATGATCCAAAATTTTGGACTTGCGTTCAGCTCACAAAAAACGAGTTGAGAAATGGAGCTCAGGGGCACAGCAATTCACAAACTGGCAGAGTGATAAAGGACAACTATCGTCCAAAAATCTGTTGAGGGAAGTCAACGAGGCGGACTTGAAAGCGAGGCAAAATAGCAGGAAACAGATTTCAAGAGGTACCCTGGAATCGCCTGTAAAGCACAGGAAGAGGGGCACAACTTGGACAATGGTGCACTTGGCCAAAAAGGGCGTATGCGTTTTCTCCTGAATATATTCAGGAGAAAACGCATACGCCCTTTTTGGCCAAGCAAGCAAGCGGGCAATGCAAATCTGCACTACAAAGAAGTATCACTTCCCACAGGTCAAAAGGGACATCCACAAAATGTGTAAAAACCAGAAAGGCAAGACAGGCCCTGGAGAACAGGGAGCCTTGTTATGCTGATGGGCGGGATGTAAATTGCCAACTGCCTCACTGGAGGAGTGCATTGTGTTCCCTAAAACAAGTAAACAACAGAGCTACAGAGCCAAGGCCACTTCCAGTCTAGGGAATATACCTTGGGAAAACTGAAAATCATTAAGAAAGAGCCACCTCCAAATTTAGGGCTGCACTGACAACAAGAACCTCAACTTGGGTACACCTTAAATATCCCAGGAAATATAAAAATGGTTCAAAACATTGTGGTACTTACGTACGATGGAATATCCCTCAGCCATGAAATCAATGTCATAAGACCAGTAGCAGCAAAGTGAGTGGATTCAGGTACGATGATTCTAAGTGAAATAAGTCACACAGAAAAAGGAACTTATCATAAGATATCACTTATGAAGATCCTGTAAACATGGCTACACGTGAACTGAGTTAGGAAAGAGAACAGAGTCTCACATTTAGAAAACACTCTTATGCCTGCATAAAGGGGATGGAGAGGTGGGGTGATGCATAAAACCAGAGTTTGATATAAGCACAGGGACCGTTCCAAAAACCAACTTTGGAATAGACAAGACCTACACCTTCCTCAGTGAAAGAGACTCAAAACCCCATATTTCCCGCAGAGGAATATATCTGACTAGTAAGAATCTTAAAACCTATGTATTGATATGACTCCATAAGGGAATCAAGTGTGTCTAGAGTGGCATAAACATGGCAGCGAGAATCAGCTCAAACCCACTATAAAAAGGAATTTCAAAAGCAAAACCAAAAAACAGGGAACTTCTTTACAATTCCTTCAGGGTGTCTGAGGAAACCTGGAAAGACCCTATCTACAATGACAGCTGGATGTGGCATAAGGCTGGACACTTGGGACTGAGAGGATTGGTGAGATTGGGTGAGCAAATGCAGACCCTTTCAAGCAATAATCCATGGCCCCCATTCCATGGGTCCCAACTCTCCAGGTTCAAGGGAATATTACTACAGCTATAACATGTACAGGAAACCTAGAGAATGGACACACTGTGAATACGAAAGGTTTCTAAAACTCAACGAATAGTCCCTCTCCTGGTGCTCCAGTTTGACTTTCCAACTGCCTTACTATCAATCTCCCAACTTGGAGAGACAGGCCCTTTAACCTCCTGGTTTGCACAGGTTCCCAATTTGGCAGAGGATGGAAGGGACGAGGGAGAACCCATGAGAGAGTAGCTGTTAGGCATTTGGACGGGCACATGTCACTCTAATTTCCCGGCAGGAAGAAGAATTAACCAAAGTCTCAGCCACCCACCGGGAACCAGTATAGGACATGATCCAAAATTTTGGACTTGCGTTCAGCTCACAAAAAACGAGTTGAGAAATGGAGCTCAGGGGCACAGCAATTCACAAACTGGCAGAGTGATAAAGGACAACTATCGTCCAAAAATCTGTTGAGGGAAGTCAACGAGGCGGACTTGAAAGTGAGGCAAAATAGCAGGAAACAGATTTCAAGAGGTACGTTGGAATCGCCTGTAAAGCACAGGAAGAGGGGCACAACTTGGAGAATGGTGCACTTGGCCAAAAAGGGCGTATGCGTTTTCTCCTGAATATATTCAGGAGAAAACGCATACGCCCTTTTTGGCCAAGCAAGCAAGCGGGCAGTGCAAATCTGCACTACAAAGAAGTATCACTTCCCACCGGTCAAAAGGGACATCCACAAAATGTGTAAAAACCAGAAAGGCAAGACAGGCCCTGGAGAACAGGGAGCCTTGTTATGCTGATGGGCGGGATGTAAATTGCCAACTGCCTCACTGGAGGAGTGCATTGTGTTCCCTAAAACAAGTAAACAACAGAGCTACAGAGCCAAGGCCACTTCCAGTCTAGGGAATATACCTGGGGAAAACTGAAAATCAATAAGAAAGAGCCACCTCCAAATTTAGGGCTGCACTGACAACAAGAACCTCAACTTGGGTACACCTTAAATATCCCAGGAAATATAAAAATGGTTCAAAACATTGTGGTACTTACGTACGATGGAATATCCCTCAGCCATGAAATCAATGTCATAAGACCAGTAGCAGCAAAGTGAGTGGATTCAGGTACGATGATTCTAAGTGAAATAAGTCACACAGAAAAAGGAACTTATCATAAGATATCACTTATGAAGATCCTGTAAACATGGCTACACGTGAACTGAGTTAGGAAAGAGAACAGAGTCTCACATTTAGAAAACACTCTTATGCCTGCATAAAGGGGATGGAGAGGTGGGGTGATGCATAAAACCAGAGTTTGATATAAGCACAGGGACCGTTCCAAAAACCAACTTTGGAATAGACAAGACCTACACCTTCCTCAGTGAAAGAGACTCAAAACCCCATATTTCCCGCAGAGGAATATATCTGACTAGTAAGAATCTTAAAACCTATGTATTGATATGACTCCATAAGGGAATCAAGTGTGTCTAGAGTGGCATAAACATGGCAGCGAGAATCAGCTCAAACCCACTATAAAAAGGAATTTCAAAAGCAAAACCAAAAAACAGGGAACTTCTTTACAATTCCTTCAGGGTGTCTGAGGAAACCTGGAAAGACCCTATCTACAATGACAGCTGGATGTGGCATAAGGCTGGACACTTGGGACTGAGAGGATTGGTGAGATTGGGTGAGCAAATGCAGACCCTTTCAAGCAATAATCCATGGCCCCCATTCCATGGGTCCCAACTCTCCAGGTTCAAGGGAATATTACTACAGCTATAACATGTACAGGAAACCTAGAGAATGGACACACTGTGAATACGAAAGGTTTCTAAAACTCAACGAATAGTCCCTCTCCTGGTGCTCCAGTTTGACTTTCCAACTGCCTTACTATCAATCTCCCAACTTGGAGAGACAGGCCCTTTAACCTCCTGGTTTGCACAGGTTCCCAATTTGGCAGAGGATGGAAGGGACGAGGGAGAACCCATGAGAGAGTAGCTGTTAGGCATTTGGACGGGCACATGTCACTCTAATTTCCCGGCAGGAAGAAGAATTAACCAAAGTTTCAGCCACCCACCGGGAACCAGTATAGGACATGATCCAAAATTTTGGACTTGCGTTCAGCTCACAAAAAACGAGTTGAGAAATGGAGCTCAGGGGCACAGCAATTCACAAACTGGCAGAGTGATAAAGGACAACTATCGTCCAAAAATCTGTTGAGGGAAGTCAACGAGGCGGACTTGAAAGCGAGGCAAAATAGCAGGAAACAGATTTCAAGAGGTACCCTGGAATCGCCTGTAAAGCACAGGAAGAGGGGCACAACTTGGACAATGGTGCACTTGGCCAAAAAGGGCGTATGCGTTTTCTCCTGAATATATTCAGGAGAAAACGCATACGCCCTTTTTGGCCAAGCAAGCAAGCGGGCAATGCAAATCTGCACTACAAAGAAGTATCACTTCCCACAGGTCAAAAGGGACATCCACAAAATGTGTAAAAACCAGAAAGGCAAGACAGGCCCTGGAGAACAGGGAGCCTTGTTATGCTGATGGGCGGGATGTAAATTGCCAACTGCCTCACTGGAGGAGTGCATTGTGTTCCCTAAAACAAGTAAACAACAGAGCTACAGAGCCAAGGGCACTTCCAGTCTAGGGAATATACCTTGGGAAAACTGAAAATCAATAAGAAAGAGCCACCTCCAAATTTAGGGCTGCACTGACAACAAGAACCTCAACTTGGGTACACCTTAAATATCCCAGGAAATATAAAAATGGTTCAAAACATTGTGGTACTTACGTACGATGGAATATCCCTCAGCCATGAAATCAATGTCATAAGACCAGTAGCAGCAAAGTGAGTGGATTCAGGTACGATGATTCTAAGTGAAATAAGTCACACAGAAAAAGGAACTTATCATAAGATATCACTTATGAAGATCCTGTAAACATGGCTACACGTGAACTGAGTTAGGAAAGAGAACAGAGTCTCACATTTAGAAAACACTCTTATGCCTGCATAAAGGGGATGGAGAGGTGGGGTGATGCATAAAACCAGAGTTTGATATAAGCACAGGGACCGTTCCAAAAACCAACTTTGGAATAGACAAGACCTACACCTTCCTCAGTGAAAGAGACTCAAAACCCCATATTTCCCGCAGAGGAATATATCTGACTAGTAAGAATCTTAAAACCTATGTATTGATATGACTCCATAAGGGAATCAAGTGTGTCTAGAGTGGCATAAACATGGCAGCGAGAATCAGCTCAAACCCACTATAAAAAGGAATTTCAAAAGCAAAACCAAAAAACAGGGAACTTCTTTACAATTCCTTCAGGGTGTCTGAGGAAACCTGGAAAGACCCTATCTACAATGACAGCTGGATGTGGCATAAGGCTGGACACTTGGGACTGAGAGGATTGGTGAGATTGGGTGAGCAAATGCAGACCCTTTCAAGCAATAATCCATGGCCCCCATTCCATGGGTCCCAACTCTCCAGGTTCAAGGGAATATTACTACAGCTATAACATGTACAGGAAACCTAGAGAATGGACACACTGTGAATACGAAAGGTTTCTAAAACTCAACGAATAGTCCCTCTCCTGGTGCTCCAGTTTGACTTTCCAACTGCCTTACTATCAATCTCCCAACTTGGAGAGACAGGCCCTTTAACCTCCTGGTTTGCACAGGTTCCCAATTTGGCAGAGGATGGAAGGGACGAGGGAGAACCCATGAGAGAGTAGCTGTTAGGCATTTGGACGGGCACATGTCACTCTAATTTCCCGGCAGGAAGAAGAATTAACCAAAGTCTCAGCCACCCACCGGGAACCAGTATAGGACATGATCCAAAATTTTGGACTTGCGTTCAGCTCACAAAAAACGAGTTGAGAAATGGAGCTCAGGGGCACAGCAATTCACAAACTGGCAGAGTGATAAAGGACAACTATCGTCCAAAAATCTGTTGAGGGAAGTCAACGAGGCGGACTTGAAAGTGAGGCAAAATAGCAGGAAACAGATTTCAAGAGGTACGTTGGAATCACCTGTAAAGCACAGGAAGAGGGGCACAACTTGGACAATGGTGCACTTGGCCAAAAAGGGCGTATGCGTTTTCTCCTGAATATATTCAGGAGAAAACGCATACGCCCTTTTTGGCCAAGCAAGCAAGCGGGCAATGCAAATCTGCACTACAAAGAAGTATCACTTCCCACCGGTCAAAAGGGACATCCACAAAATGTGTAAAAACCAGAAAGGCAAGACAGGCCCTGGAGAACAGGGAGCCTTGTTATGCTGATGGGCGGGATGTAAATTGCCAACTGCCTCACTGGAGGAGTGCATTGTGTTCCCTAAAACAAGTAAACAACAGAGCTACAGAGCCAAGGTCACTTCCAGTCTAGGGAATATACCTTGGGAAAACTGAAAATCAATAAGAAAGAGCCACCTCCAAATTTAGGGCTGCACTGACAACAAGAACCTCAACTTGGGTACACCTTAAATATCCCAGGAAATATAAAAATGGTTCAAAACATTGTGGTACTTACGTACGATGGAATATCCCTCAGCCATGAAATCAATGTCATAAGACCAGTAGCAGCAAAGTGAGTGGATTCAGGTACGATGATTCTAAGTGAAATAAGTCACACAGAAAAAGGAACTTATCATAAGATATCACTTATGAAGATCCTGTAAACATGGCTACACGTGAACTGAGTTAGGAAAGAGAACAGAGTCTCACATTTAGAAAACACTCTTATGCCTGCATAAAGGGGATGGAGAGGTGGGGTGATGCATAAAACCAGAGTTTGATATAAGCACAGGGACCGTTCCAAAAACCAACTTTGGAATAGACAAGACCTACACCTTCCTCAGTGAAAGAGACTCAAAACCCCATATTTCCCGCAGAGGAATATATCTGACTAGTAAGAATCTTAAAACCTATGTATTGATATGACTCCATAAGGGAATCAAGTGTGTCTAGAGTGGCATAAACATGGCAGCGAGAATCAGCTCAAACCCACTATAAAAAGGAATTTCAAAAGCAAAACCAAAAAACAGGGAACTTCTTTACAATTCCTTCAGGGTGTCTGAGGAAACCTGGAAAGACCCTATCTACAATGACAGCTGGATGTGGCATAAGGCTGGACACTTGGGACTGAGAGGATTGGTGAGATTGGGTGAGCAAATGCAGACCCTTTCAAGCAATAATCCATGGCCCCCATTCCATGGGTCCCAACTCTCCAGGTTCAAGGGAATATTACTACAGCTATAACATGTACAGGAAACCTAGAGAATGGACACACTGTGAATACGAAAGGTTTCTAAAACTCAACGAATAGTCCCTCTCCTGGTGCTCCAGTTTGACTTTCCAACTGCCTTACTATCAATCTCCCAACTTGGAGAGACAGGCCCTTTAACCTCCTGGTTTGCACAGGTTCCCAATTTGGCAGAGGATGGAAGGGACGAGGGAGAACCCATGAGAGAGTAGCTGTTAGGCATTTGGACGGGCACATGTCACTCTAATTTCCCGGCAGGAAGAAGAATTAACCAAAGTCTCAGCCACCCACCGGGAACCAGTATAGGACATGATCCAAAATTTTGGACTTGCGTTCAGCTCACAAAAAACGAGTTGAGAAATGGAGCTCAGGGGCACAGCAATTCACAAACTGGCAGAGTGATAAAGGACAACTATCGTCCAAAAATCTGTTGAGGGAAGTCAACGAGGCGGACTTGAAAGTGAGGCAAAATAGCAGGAAACAGATTTCAAGAGGTACGTTGGAATCGCCTGTAAAGCACAGGAAGAGGGGCACAACTTGGACAATGGTGCACTTGGCCAAAAAGGGCGTATGCGTTTTCTCCTGAATATATTCAGGAGAAAACGCATACGCCCTTTTTGGCCAAGCAAGCAAGCGGGCAATGCAAATCTGCACTACAAAGAAGTATCACTTCCCACCGGTCAAAAGGGACATCCACAAAATGTGTAAAAACCAGAAAGGCAAGACAGGCCCTGGAGAACAGGGAGCCTTGTTATGCTGATGGGCGGGATGTAAATTGCCAACTGCCTCACTGGAGGAGTGCATTGTGTTCCCTAAAACAAGTAAACAACAGAGCTACAGAGCCAAGGCCACTTCCAGTCTAGGGAATATACCTGGGGAAAACTGAAAATCAATAAGAAAGAGCCACCTCCAAATTTAGGGCTGCACTGGCTACAAGAACCTCAACTTGGGTACACCTTAAATATCCCAGGAAATATAAAAATGGTTCAAAACATTGTGGTACTTACGTACGATGGAATATCCCTCAGCCATGAAATCAATGTCATAAGACCAGTAGCAGCAAAGTGAGTGGATTCAGGTACGATGATTCTAAGTGAAATAAGTCACACAGAAAAAGAAACTTATCATAAGATATCACTTATGAAGATCCTGTAAACATGGCTACAGGTGAACTGAGTTAGGAAAGAGAACAGAGTCTCACATTTAGAAAACACTCTTATGCCTGCATAAAGGGGAAGGAGAGGTGGGGTGATGCATAAAACCAGAGTTTGATATAAGCACAGGGACCGTTCCAAAAACCAACTTTGGAATAGACAAGACCGACACCTTCCTCAGTGAAAGAGACTCAAAACCCCATATTTCCCGCAGAGGAATATATCTGACTAGTAAGAATCTTAAAACCTAGGTATTGATATGACTCCATAAGGGAATCAAGTGTGTCTAGAGTGGCATAAACATGGCAGCGAGAATCAGCTCAAACCCACTATAAAAAGGAATTTCAAAAGCAAAACGAAAAAACAGGGAAATTCTTTACAATTCCTTCAGGGTGTCTGAGGAAACCTGGAAAGACCCTATCTACAATGACAGCTGGATGGGGCATAAGGCTGGACACTTGGGACTGAGAGGATTGGTGAGATTGGGTGAGCAAATGCAGACCCTTTCAAGCAATAATGCATGGCCCCCATTCCATGGGTCCCAACTCTCCAGTTTCAAGGGAATATTACTACAGCTATAACATGTACAGGAAACCTAGAGAATGGACACACTGTGAATACGAAAAGTTTCTAAAACTCAACGAATAGTCCCTCTCCTGGTGCTCCAGTTTGACTTTCCAACTGCCTTACTATCAATCTCCCAACTTGGAGAGACAGGCCCTTTAACCTCCTGGTTTGCACAGGTTCCCAATTTGGCAGAGGATGGAAGGGACGAGGGAGAACCCATGAGAGAGTAGCTGTTAGGCATTTGGACGGGCACATGTCACTCTAATTTCCCGGCAGGAAGAAGAATTAACCAAAGTCTCAGCCACCCACCGGGAACCAGTATAGGACATGATCCAAAATTTTGGACTTGCGTTCAGCTCACAAAAAACGAGTTGAGAAATGGAGCTCAGGGGCACAGCAATTCACAAACTGGCAGAGTGATAAAGGACAACTATCGTCCAAAAATCTGTTGAGGGAAGTCAACGAGGCGGACTTGAAAGCGAGGCAAAATAGCAGGAAACAGATTTAAAGAGGTACCTTGGAATCGCCTGTAAAGCACAGGAAGAGGGGCACAACTTGGACAATGGTGCACTTGGCCAAAAAGGGCGTATGCGTTTTCTCCTGAATATATTCAGGAGAAAACGCATACGCCCTTTTTGGCCAAGCAAGCAAGCGGGCAATGCAAATCTGCACTACAAAGAAGTATCACTTCCCACCGGTCAAAAGGGACATCCACAAAATGTGTAAAAACCAGAAAGGCAAGACAGGCCCTGGAGAACAGGGAGCCTTGTTATGCTGATGGGCGGGATGTAAATTGCCAACTGCCTCACTGGAGGAGTGCATTGTGTTCCCTAAAACAAGTAAACAACAGAGCTACAGAGCCAAGGCCACTTCCAGTCTAGGGAATATACCTGGGGAAAACTGAAAATCAATAAGAAAGAGCCACCTCCAAATTTAGGGCTGCACTGACAACAAGAACCTCAACTTGGGTACACCTTAAATATCCCAGGAAATATAAAAATGGTTCAAAACATTGTGGTACTTACGTACGATGGAATATCCCTCAGCCATGAAATCAATGTCATAAGACCAGTAGCAGCAAAGTGAGTGGATTCAGGTACGATGATTCTAAGTGAAATAAGTCACACAGAAAAAGAAACTTATCATAAGATATCACTTATGAAGATCCTGTAAACATGGCTACACGTGAACTGAGTTAGGAAAGAGAACAGAGTCTCACATTTAGAAAACACTCTTATGCCTGCATAAAGGGGAAGGAGAGGTGGGGTGATGCATAAAACCAGAGTTTGATATAAGCACAGGGACCGTTCCAAAAACCAACTTTGGAATAGACAAGACCGACACCTTCCTCAGTGAAAGAGACTCAAAACCCCATATTTCCCGCAGAGGAATATATCTGACTAGTAAGAATCTTAAAACCTAGGTATTGATATGACTCCATAAGGGAATCAAGTGTGTCTAGAGTGGCATAAACATGGCAGCGAGAATCAGCTCAAACCCACTATAAAAAGGAATTTCAAAAGCAAAACGAAAAAACAGGGAAATTCTTTACAATTCCTTCAGGGTGTCTGAGGAAACCTGGAAAGACCCTATCTACAATGACAGCTGGATGGGGCATAAGGCTGGACACTTGGGACTGAGAGGATTGGTGAGATTGGGTGAGCAAATGCAGACCCTTTCAAGCAATAATGCATGGCCCCCATTCCATGGGTCCCAACTCTCCAGTTTCAAGGGAATATTACTACAGCTATAACATGTACAGGAAACCTAGAGAATGGACACACTGTGAATACGAAAGGTTTCTAAAACTCAACGAATAGTCCCTCTCCTGGTGCTCCAGTTTGACTTTCCAACTGCCTTACTATCAATCTCCCAACTTGGAGAGACAGGCCCTTTAACCTCCTGGTTTGCACAGGTTCCCAATTTGGCAGAGGATGGAAGGGACGAGGGAGAACCCATGAGAGAGTAGCTGTTAGGCATTTGGACGGGCACATGTCACTCTAATTTCCCGGCAGGAAGAAGAATTAACCAAAGTCTCAGCCACCCACCGGGAACCAGTATAGGACATGATCCAAAATTTTGGACTTGCGTTCAGCTCACAAAAAACGAGTTGAGAAATGGAGCTCAGGGGCACAGCAATTCACAAACTGGCAGAGTGATAAAGGACAACTATCGTCCAAAAATCTGTTGAGGGAAGTCAACGAGGCGGACTTGAAAGCGAGGCAAAATAGCAGGAAACAGATTTAAAGAGGTACCTTGGAATCGCCTGTAAAGCACAGGAAGAGGGGCACAACTTGGAGAATGGTGCACTTGGCCAAAAAGGGCGTATGCGTTTTCTCCTGAATATATTCAGGAGAAAACGCATACGCCCTTTTTGGCCAAGCAAGCAAGCGGGCAATGCAAATCTGCACTACAAAGAAGTATCACTTCCCACCGGTCAAAAGGGATATCCACAAAATGTGTAAAAACCAGAAAGGCAAGACAAGCCCTGGAGAACAGGGAGCCTTGTTATGCTGATGGGCGGGATGTAAATTGCCAACTGCCTCACTGGAGGAGTGCATTGTGTTCCCTAAAACAAGTAAACAACAGAGCTACAGAGCCAAGGCCACTTCCAGTCTAGGGAATATACCTGGGGAAAACTGAAAATCAATAAGAAAGAGCCACCTCCAAATTTAGGGCTGCACTGGCTACAAGAACCTCAACTTGGGTACACCTTAAATATCCCAGGAAATATAAAAATGGTTCAAAACATTGTGGTACTTACGTACGATGGAATATCCCTCAGCCATGAAATCAATGTCATAAGACCAGTAGCAGCAAAGTGAGTGGATTCAGGTACGATGATTCTAAGTGAAATAAGTCACACAGAAAAAGAAACTTATCATAAGATATCACTTATGAAGATCCTGTAAACATGGCTACACGTGAACTGAGTTAGGAAAGAGAACAGAGTCTCACATTTAGAAAACACTCTTATGCCTGCATAAAGGGGAAGGAGAGGTGGGGTGATGCATAAAACCAGAGTTTGATATAAGCACAGGGACCGTTCCAAAAACCAACTTTGGAATAGACAAAACCGACACCTTCCTCAGTGAAAGAGACTCAAAACCCCATATTTCCCGCAGAGGAATATATCTGACTAGTAAGAATCTTAAAACCTAGGTATTGATATGACTCCATAAGGGAATCAAGTGTGTCTAGAGTGGCATAAACATGGCAGCGAGAATCAGCTCAAACCCACTATAAAAAGGAATTTCAAAAGCAAAACGAAAAAACAGGGAAATTCTTTACAATTCCTTCAGGGTGTCTGAGGAAACCTGGAAAGACCCTATCTACAATGACAGCTGGATGGGGCATAAGGCTGGACACTTGGGACTGAGAGGATTGGTGAGATTGGGTGAGCAAATGCAGACCCTTTCAAGCAATAATGCATGGCCCCCATTCCATGGGTCCCAACTCTCCAGTTTCAAGGGAATATTACTACAGCTATAACATGTACAGGAAACCTAGAGAATGGACACACTGTGAATACGAAAGGTTTCTAAAACTCAACGAATAGTCCCTCTCCTGGTGCTCCAGTTTGACTTTCCAACTGCCTTACTATCAATCTCCCAACTTGGAGAGACAGGCCCTTTAACCTCCTGGTTTGCACAGGTTCCCAATTTGGCAGAGGATGGAAGGGACGAGGGAGAACCCATGAGAGAGTAGCTGTTAGGCATTTGGACGGGCACATGTCACTCTAATTTCCCGGCAGGAAGAAGAATTAACCAAAGTCTCAGCCACCCACCGGGAACCAGTATAGGACATGATCCAAAATTTTGGACTTGCGTTCAGCTCACAAAAAACGAGTTGAGAAATGGAGCTCAGGGGCACAACAATTCACAAACTGGCAGAGTGATAAAGGACAACTATCGTCCAAAAATCTGTTGAGGGAAGTCAACGAGGCGGACTTGAAAGCGAGGCAAAATAGCAGGAAACAGATTTCCAGAGGTACGTTGGAATCGCCTGTAAAGCACAGGAAGAGGGGCACAACTTGGACAATGGTGCACTTGGCCAAAAAGGGCGTATGCGTTTTCTCCTGAATATATTCAGGAGAAAACGCATACGCCCTTTTTGGCCAAGCAAGCAAGCGGGCAATGCAAATCTGCACTACAAAGAAGTATCACTTCCCACCGGTCAAAAGGGACATCCACAAAATGTGTAAAAACCAGAAAGGCAAGACAGGCCCTGGAGAACAGTGAGCCTTGTTATGCTGATGGGCGGGATGTAAATTGCCAACTGCCTCACTGGAGGAGTGCATTGTGTTCCCTAAAACAAGTAAACAACAGAGCTACAGAGCCAAGGCCACTTCCAGTCTAGGGAATATACCTGGGGAAAACTGAAAATCAATAAGAAAGAGCCACCTCCAAATTTAGGGCTGCACTGGCTACAAGAACTTCAACTTGGGTACACCTTAAATATCCCAGGAAATATAAAAATGGTTCAAAACATTGTGGTACTTACGTACGATGGAATATCCCTCAGCCATGAAATCAATGTCATAAGACCAGTAGCAGCAAAGTGAGTGGATTCAGGTACGATGATTCTAAGTGAAATAAGTCACACAGAAAAAGAAACTTATCATAAGATATCACTTATGAAGATCCTGTAAACATGGCTACACGTGAACTGAGTTAGGAAAGAGAACAGAGTCTCACATTTAGAAAACACACTTATGCCTGCATAAAGGGGAAGGAGAGGTGGGGTGATGCATAAAACCAGAGTTTGATATAAGCACAGGGACCGTTCCAAAAACCAACTTTGGAATAGACAAGACCGACACCTTCCTCAGTGAAAGAGACTCAAAACCCCATATTTCCCACAGAGGAATATATCTGACTAGTAAGAATCTTAAAACCTAGGTATTGATATGACTCCATAAGGGAATCAAGTGTGTCTAGAGTGGCATAAACATGGCAGCGAGAATCAGCTCAAACCCACTATAAAAAGGAATTTCAAAAGCAAAACGAAAAAACAGGGAAATTCTTTACAATTCCTTCAGGGTGTCTGAGGAAACCTGGAAAGACCCTATCTACAATGACAGCTGGATGGGGCATAAGGCTGGACACTTGGGACTGAGAGGATTGGTGAGATTGGGTGAGCAAATGCAGACCCTTTCAAGCAATAATGCATGGCCCCCATTCCATGGGTCCCAACTCTCCAGTTTCAAGGGAATATTACTACAGCTATAACATGTACAGGAAACCTAGAGAATGGACACACTGTGAATACGAAAGGTTTCTAAAACTCAACGAATAGTCCCTCTCCTGGTGCTCCAGTTTGACTTTCCAACTGCCTTACTATCAATCTCCCAACTTGGAGAGACAGGCCCTTTAACCTCCTGGTTTGCACAGGTTCCCAATTTGGCAGAGGATGGAAGGGACGAGGGAGAACCCATGAGAGAGTAGCTGTTAGGCATTTGGACGGGCACATGTCACTCTAATTTCCCGGCAGGAAGAAGAATTAACCAAAGTCTCAGCCACCCACCGGGAACCAGTATAGGACATGATCCAAAATTTTGGACTTGCGTTCAGCTCACAAAAAACGAGTTGAGAAATGGAGCTCAGGGGCACAGCAATTCACAAACTGGCAGAGTGATAAAGGACAACTATCGT
The DNA here is from genome assembly GCF_025265405.1 of Mesoplodon densirostris. Taxonomy (NCBI): domain Eukaryota; kingdom Metazoa; phylum Chordata; class Mammalia; order Artiodactyla; family Ziphiidae; genus Mesoplodon; species Mesoplodon densirostris. Next base: position 1,597,640 of record NW_026778200.1, on the reverse strand, counting down.
CCAAAAATCTGTTGAGGGAAGTCAACGAGGCGGACTTGAAAGCGAGGCAAAATAGCAGGAAACAGATTTAAAGAGGTACCTTGGAATCGCCTGTAAAGCACAGGAAGAGGGGCACAACTTGGAGAATGGTGCACTTGGCCAAAAAGGGCGTATGCGTTTTCTCCTGAATATATTCAGGAGAAAACGCATACGCCCTTTTTGGCCAAGCAAGCAAGCGGGCAATGCAAATCTGCACTACAAAGAAGTATCACTTCCCACCGGTCAAAAGGGACATCCACAAAATGTGTAAAAACCAGAAAGGCAAGACAAGCCCTGGAGAACAGGGAGCCTTGTTATGCTGATGGGCGGGATGTAAATTGCCAACTGCCTCACTGGAGGAGTGCATTGTGTTCCCTAAAACAAGTAAACAACAGAGCTACAGAGCCAATGCCACTTCCAGTCTAGGGAATATACCTGGGGAAAACTGAAAATCAATAAGAAAGAGCCACCTCCAAATTTAGGGCTGCACTGGCTACAAGAACCTCAACTTGGGTACACCTTAAATATCCCAGGAAATATAAAAATGGTTCAAAACATTGTGGTACTTACGTACGATGGAATATCCCTCAGCCATGAAATCAATGTCATAAGACCAGTAGCAGCAAAGTGAGTGGATTCAGGTACGATGATTCTAAGTGAAATAAGTCACACAGAAAAAGAAACTTATCATAAGATATCACTTATGAAGATCCTGTAAACATGGCTACACGTGAACTGAGTTAGGAAAGAGAACAGAGTCTCACATTTAGAAAACACTCTTATGCCTGCATAAAGGGGAAGGAGAGGTGGGGTGATGCATAAAACCAGAGTTTGATATAAGCACAGGGACCGTTCCAAAAACCAACTTTGGAATAGACAAGACCGACACCTTCCTCAGTGAAAGAGACTCAAAACCCCATATTTCCCGCAGAGGAATATATCTGACTAGTAAGAATCTTAAAACCTAGGTATTGATATGACTCCATAAGGGAATCAAGTGTGTCTAGAGTGGCATAAACATGGCAGCGAGAATCAGCTCAAACCCACTATAAAAAGGAATTTCAAAAGCAAAACGAAAAAACAGGGAAATTCTTTACAATTCCTTCAGGGTGTCTGAGGAAACCTGGAAAGACCCTATCTACAATGACAGCTGGATGGGGCATAAGGCTGGACACTTGGGACTGAGAGGATTGGTGAGATTGGGTGAGCAAATGCAGACCCTTTCAAGCAATAATGCATGGCCCCCATTCCATGGGTCCCAACTCTCCAGTTTCAAGGGAATATTACTACAGCTATAACATGTACAGGAAACCTAGAGAATGGACACACTGTGAATACGAAAGGTTTCTAAAACTCAACGAATAGTCCCTCTCCTGGTGCTCCAGTTTGACTTTCCAACTGCCTTACTATCAATCTCCCAACTTGGAGAGACAGGCCCTTTAACCTCCTGGTTTGCACAGGTTCCCAATTTGGCAGAGGATGGAAGGGACGAGGGAGAACCCATGAGAGAGTAGCTGTTAGGCATTTGGACGGGCACATGTCACTCTAATTTCCCGGCAGGAAGAAGAATTAACCAAAGTCTCAGCCACCCACCGGGAACCAGTATAGGACATGATCCAAAATTTTGGACTTGCGTTCAGCTCACAAAAAACGAGTTGAGAAATGGAGCTCAGGGGCACAGCAATTCACAAACTGGCAGAGTGATAAAGGACAACTATCGTCCAAAAATCTGTTGAGGGAAGTCAACGAGGCGGACTTGAAAGCGAGGCAAAATAGCAGGAAACAGATTTCAAGAGGTACCTTGGAATCGCCTGTAAAGCACAGGAAGAGGGGCACAACTTGGACAATGGTGCACTTGGCCAAAAAGGGCGTATGCGTTTTCTCCTGAATATATTCAGGAGAAAACGCATACGCCCTTTTTGGCCAAGCAAGCAAGCGGGCAATGCAAATCTGCACTACAAAGAAGTATCACTTCCCACAGGTCAAAAGGGACATCCACAAAATGTGTAAAAACCAGAAAGGCAAGACAGGCCCTGGAGAACAGGGAGCCTTGTTATGCTGATGGGCGGGATGTAAATTGCCAACTGCCTCACTGGAGGAGTGCATTGTGTTCCCTAAAACAAGTAAACAACAGAGCTACAGAGCCAAGGCCACTTCCAGTCTAGGGAATATACCTGGGGAAAACTGAAAATCAATAAGAAAGAGCCACCTCCAAATTTAGGGCTGCACTGGCTACAAGAACCTCAACTTGGGTACACCTTAAATATCCCAGGAAATATAAAAATGGTTCAAAACATTGTGGTACTTACGTACGATGGAATATCCCTCAGCCATGAAATCAATGTCATAAGACCAGTAGCAGCAAAGTGAGTGGATTCAGGTACGATGATTCTAAGTGAAATAAGTCACACAGAAAAAGAAACTTATCATAAGATATCACTTATGAAGATCCTGTAAACATGGCTACACGTGAACTGAGTTAGGAAAGAGAACTGAGTCTCACATTTAGAAAACACTCTTATGCCTGCATAAAGGGGAAGGAGAGGTGGGGTGATGCATAAAACCAGAGTTTGATATAAGCACAGGGACCGTTCCAAAAACCAACTTTGGAATAGACAAGACCGACACCTTCCTCAGTGAAAGAGACTCAAAACCCCATATTTCCCGCAGAGGAATATATCTGACTAGTAAGAATCTTAAAACCTATGTATTGATATGACTCCATAAGGGAATCAAGTGTGTCTAGAGTGGCATAAACATGGCAGCGAGAATCAGCTCAAACCCACTATAAAAAGGAATTTCAAAAGCAAAACGAAAAAACAGGGAAATTCTTTACAATTCCTTCAGGGTGTCTGAGGAAACCTGGAAAGACCCTATCTACAATGACAGCTGGATGGGGCATAAGGCTGGACACTTGGGACTGAGAGGATTGGTGAGATTGGGTGAGCAAATGCAGACCCTTTCAAGCAATAATGCATGGCCCCCATTCCATGGGTCCCAACTCTCCAGGTTCAAGGGAATATTACTACAGCTATAACATGTACAGGAAACCTAGAGAATGGACACACTGTGAATACGAAAGGTTTCTAAAACTCAACGAATAGTCCCTCTCCTGGTGCTCCAGTTTGACTTTCCAACTGCCTTACTATCAATCTCCCAACTTGGAGAGACAGGCCCTTTAACCTCCTGGTTTGCACAGGTTCCCAATTTGGCAGAGGATGGAAGGGACGAGGGAGAACCCATGAGAGAGTAGCTGTTAGGCATTTGGACGGGCACATGTCACTCTAATTTCCCGGCAGGAAGAAGAATTAACCAAAGTCTCAGCCACCCACCGGGAACCAGTATAGGACATGATCCAAAATTTTGGACTTGCGTTCAGCTCACAAAAAACGAGTTGAGAAATGGAGCTCAGGGGCACAGCAATTCACAAACTGGCAGAGTGATAAAGGACAACTATCGTCCAAAAATCTGTTGAGGGAAGTCAACGAGGCGGACTTGAAAGTGAGGCAAAATAGCAGGAAACAGATTTCAAGAGGTACCTTGGAATCGCCTGTAAAGCACAGGAAGAGGGGCACAACTTGGACAATGGTGCACTTGGCCAAAAAGGGCGTATGCGTTTTCTCCTGAATATATTCAGGAGAAAACGCATACGCCCTTTTTGGCCAAGCAAGCAAGCGGGCAATGCAAATCTGCACGACAAAGAAGTATCACTTCCCACCGGTCAAAAGGGACATCCACAAAATGTGTAAAAACCAGAAAGGCAAGACAGGCCCTGGAGAACAGGGAGCCTTGTTATGCTGATGGGCGGGATGTAAATTGCCAACTGCCTCACTGGAGGAGTGCATTGTGTTCCCTAAAACAAGTAAACAACAGAGCTACAGAGCCAAGGCCACTTCCAGTCTAGGGAATATACCTGGGGAAAACTGAAAATCAATAAGAAAGAGCCACCTCCAAATTTAGGGCTGCACTGGCTACAAGAACCTCAACTTGGGTACACCTTAAATATCCCAGGAAATATAAAAATGGTTCAAAACATTGTGGTACTTACGTACGATGGAATATCCCTCAGCCATGAAATCAATGTCATAAGACCAGTAGCAGCAAAGTGAGTGGATTCAGGTACGATGATTCTAAGTGAAATAAGTCACACAGAAAAAGAAACTTATCATAAGATATCACTTATGAAGATCCTGTAAACATGGCTACACGTGAACTGAGTTAGGAAAGAGAACAGAGTCTCACATTTAGAAAACACTCTTATGCCTGCATAAAGGGGAAGGAGAGGTGGGGTGATGCATAAAACCAGAGTTTGATATAAGCACAGGGACCGTTCCAAAAACCAACTTTGGAATAGAGAAGACCGACACCTTCCTCAGTGAAAGAGACTCAAAACCCCATATTTCCCGCAGAGGAATATATCTGACTAGTAAGAATCTTAAAACCTAGGTATTGATATGACTCCATAAGGGAATCAAGTGTGTCTAGAGTGGCATAAACATGGCAGCGAGAATCAGCTCAAACCCACTATAAAAAGGAATTTCAAAAGCAAAACGAAAAAACAGGGAAATTCTTTACAATTCCTTCAGGGTGTCTGAGGAAACCTGGAAAGACCCTATCTACAATGACAGCTGGATGGGGCATAAGGCTGGACACTTGGGACTGAGAGGATTGGTGAGATTGGGTGAGCAAATGCAGACCCTTTCAAGCAATAATGCATGGCCCCCATTCCATGGGTCCCAACTCTCCAGTTTCAAGGGAATATTACTACAGCTATAACATGTACAGGAAACCTAGAGAATGGACACACTGTGAATACGAAAGGTTTCTAAAACTCAACGAATAGTCCCTCTCCTGGTGCTCCAGTTTGACTTTCCAACTGCCTTACTATCAATCTCCCAACTTGGAGAGACAGGCCCTTTAACCTCCTGGTTTGCACAGGTTCCCAATTTGGCAGAGGATGGAAGGGACGAGGGAGAACCCATGAGAGAGTAGCTGTTAGGCATTTGGACGGGCACATGTCACTCTAATTTCCCGGCAGGAAGAAGAATTAACCAAAGTCTCAGCCACCCACCGGGAACCAGTATAGGACATGATCCAAAATTTTGGACTTGCGTTCAGCTCACAAAAAACGAGTTGAGAAATGGAGCTCAGGGGCACAGCAATTCACAAACTGGCAGAGTGATAAAGGACAACTATCGTCCAAAAATCTGTTGAGGGAAGTCAACGAGGCGGACTTGAAAGCGAGGCAAAATAGCAGGAAACAGATTTAAAGAGGTACCTTGGAATCGCCTGTAAAGCACAGGAAGAGGGGCACAACTTGGACAATGGTGCACTTGGCCAAAAAGGGCGTATGCGTTTTCTCCTGAATATATTCAGGAGAAAACGCATACGCCCTTTTTGGCCAAGCAAGCAAGCGGGCAATGCAAATCTGCACTACAAAGAAGTATCACTTCCCACCGGTCAAAAGGGACATCCACAAAATGTGTAAAAACCAGAAAGGCAAGACAGGCCCTGGAGAACAGGGAGCCTTGTTATGCTGATGGGCGGGATGTAAATTGCCAACTGCCTCACTGGAGGAGTGCATTGTGTTCCCTAAAACAAGTAAACAACAGAGCTACAGAGCCAAGGCCACTTCCAGTCTAGGGAATATACCTGGGGAAAACTGAAAATCAATAAGAAAGAGCCACCTCCAAATTTAGGGCTGCACTGGCTACAAGAACCTCAACTTGGGTACACCTTAAATATCCCAGGAAATATAAAAATGGTTCAAAACATTGTGGTACTTACGTACGATGGAATATCCCTCAGCCATGAAATCAATGTCATAAGACCAGTAGCAGCAAAGTGAGTGGATTCAGGTACGATGATTCTAAGTGAAATAAGTCACACAGAAAAAGAAACTTATCATAAGATATCACTTATGAAGATCCTGTAAACATGGCTACACGTGAACTGAGTTAGGAAAGAGAACAGAGTCTCACATTTAGAAAACACTCTTATGCCTGCATAAAGGGGAAGGAGAGGTGGGGTGATGCATAAAACCAGAGTTTGATATAAGCACAGGGACCGTTCCAAAAACCAACTTTGGAATAGAGAAGACCGACACCTTCCTCAGTGAAAGAGACTCAAAACCCCATATTTCCCGCAGAGGAATATATCTGACTAGTAAGAATCTTAAAACCTAGGTATTGATATGACTCCATAAGGGAATCAAGTGTGTCTAGAGTGGCATAAACATGGCAGCGAGAATCAGCTCAAACCCACTATAAAAAGGAATTTCAAAAGCAAAACGAAAAAACAGGGAAATTCTTTACAATTCCTTCAGGGTGTCTGAGGAAACCTGGAAAGACCCTATCTACAATGACAGCTGGATGGGGCATAAGGCTGGACACTTGGGACTGAGAGGATTGGTGAGATTGGGTGAGCAAATGCAGACCCTTTCAAGCAATAATGCATGGCCCCCATTCCATGGGTCCCAACTCTCCAGTTTCAAGGGAATATTACTACAGCTATAACATGTACAGGAAACCTAGAGAATGGACACACTGTGAATACGAAAGGTTTCTAAAACTCAACGAATAGTCCCTCTCCTGGTGCTCCAGTTTGACTTTCCAACTGCCTTACTATCAATCTCCCAACTTGGAGAGACAGGCCCTTTAACCTCCTGGTTTGCACAGGTTCCCAATTTGGCAGAGGATGGAAGGGACGAGGGAGAACCCATGAGAGAGTAGCTGTTAGGCATTTGGACGGGCACATGTCACTCTAATTTCCCGGCAGGAAGAAGAATTAACCAAAGTCTCAGCCACCCACCGGGAACCAGTATAGGACATGATCCAAAATTTTGGACTTGCGTTCAGCTCACAAAAAACGAGTTGAGAAATGGAGCTCAGGGGCACAGCAATTCACAAACTGGCAGAGTGATAAAGGACAACTATCGTCCAAAAATCTGTTGAGGGAAGTCAACGAGGCGGACTTGAAAGCGAGGCAAAATAGCAGGAAACAGATTTCAAGAGGTACCTTGGAATCGCCTGTAAAGCACAGGAAGAGGGGCACAACTTGGACAATGGTGCACTTGGCCAAAAAGGGCGTATGCGTTTTCTCCTGAATATATTCAGGAGAAAACGCATACGCCCTTTTTGGCCAAGCAAGCAAGCGGGCAATGCAAATCTGCACTACAAAGAAGTATCACTTCCCACCGGTCAAAAGGGACATCCACAAAATGTGTAAAAACCAGAAAGGCAAGACAGGCCCTGGAGAACAGGGAGCCTTGTTATGCTGATGGGCGGGATGTAAATTGCCAACTGCCTCACTGGAGGAGTGCATTGTGTTCCCTAAAACAAGTAAACAACAGAGCTACAGAGCCAAGGCCACTTCCAGTCTAGGGAATATACCTGGGGAAAACTGAAAATCAATAAGAAAGAGCCACCTCCAAATTTAGGGCTGCACTGGCTACAAGAACCTCAACTTGGGTACACCTTAAATATCCCAGGAAATATAAAAATGGTTCAAAACATTGTGGTACTTACGTACGATGGAATATCCCTCAGCCATGAAATCAATGTCATAAGACCAGTAGCAGCAAAGTGAGTGGATTCAGGTACGATGATTCTAAGTGAAATAAGTCACACAGAAAAAGAAACTTATCATAAGATATCACTTATGAAGATCCTGTAAACATGGCTACACGTGAACTGAGTTAGGAAAGAGAACTGAGTCTCACATTTAGAAAACACTCTTATGCCTGCATAAAGGGGAAGGAGAGGTGGGGTGATGCATAAAACCAGAGTTTGATATAAGCACAGGGACCGTTCCAAAAACCAACTTTGGAATAGACAAGACCGACACCTTCCTCAGTGAAAGAGACTCAAAACCCCATATTTCCCGCAGAGGAATATATCTGACTAGTAAGAATCTTAAAACCTATGTATTGATATGACTCCATAAGGGAATCAAGTGTGTCTAGAGTGGCATAAACATGGCAGCGAGAATCAGCTCAAACCCACTATAAAAAGGAATTTCAAAAGCAAAACGAAAAAACAGGGAAATTCTTTACAATTCCTTCAGGGTGTCTGAGGAAACCTGGAAAGACCCTATCTACAATGACAGCTGGATGGGGCATAAGGCTGGACACTTGGGACTGAGAGGATTGGTGAGATTGGGTGAGCAAATGCAGACCCTTTCAAGCAATAATGCATGGCCCCCATTCCATGGGTCCCAACTCTCCAGGTTCAAGGGAATATTACTACAGCTATAACATGTACAGGAAACCTAGAGAATGGACACACTGTGAATACGAAAGGTTTCTAAAACTCAACGAATAGTCCCTCTCCTGGTGCTCCAGTTTGACTTTCCAACTGCCTTACTATCAATCTCCCAACTTGGAGAGACAGGCCCTTTAACCTCCTGGTTTGCACAGGTTCCCAATTTGGCAGAGGATGGAAGGGACGAGGGAGAACCCATGAGAGAGTAGCTGTTAGGCATTTGGACGGGCACATGTCACTCTAATTTCCCGGCAGGAAGAAGAATTAACCAAAGTCTCAGCCACCCACCGGGAACCAGTATAGGACATGATCCAAAATTTTGGACTTGCGTTCAGCTCACAAAAAACGAGTTGAGAAATGGAGCTCAGGGGCACAGCAATTCACAAACTGGCAGAGTGATAAAGGACAACTATCGTCCAAAAATCTGTTGAGGGAAGTCAACGAGGCGGACTTGAAAGTGAGGCAAAATAGCAGGAAACAGATTTCAAGAGGTACCTTGGAATCGCCTGTAAAGCACAGGAAGAGGGGCACAACTTGGACAATGGTGCACTTGGCCAAAAAGGGCGTATGCGTTTTCTCCTGAATATATTCAGGAGAAAACGCATACGCCCTTTTTGGCCAAGCAAGCAAGCGGGCAATGCAAATCTGCACGACAAAGAAGTATCACTTCCCACCGGTCAAAAGGGACATCCACAAAATGTGTAAAAACCAGAAAGGCAAGACAGGCCCTGGAGAACAGGGAGCCTTGTTATGCTGATGGGCGGGATGTAAATTGCCAACTGCCTCACTGGAGGAGTGCATTGTGTTCCCTAAAACAAGTAAACAACAGAGCTACAGAGCCAAGGCCACTTCCAGTCTAGGGAATATACCTGGGGAAAACTGAAAATCAATAAGAAAGAGCCACCTCCAAATTTAGGGCTGCACTGGCTACAAGAACCTCAACTTGGGTACACCTTAAATATCCCAGGAAATATAAAAATGGTTCAAAACATTGTGGTACTTACGTACGATGGAATATCCCTCAGCCATGAAATCAATGTCATAAGACCAGTAGCAGCAAAGTGAGTGGATTCAGGTACGATGATTCTAAGTGAAATAAGTCACACAGAAAAAGAAACTTATCATAAGATATCACTTATGAAGATCCTGTAAACATGGCTACACGTGAACTGAGTTAGGAAAGAGAACAGAGTCTCACATTTAGAAAACACTCTTATGCCTGCATAAAGGGGAAGGAGAGGTGGGGTGATGCATAAAACCAGAGTTTGATATAAGCACAGGGACCGTTCCAAAAACCAACTTTGGAATAGACAAGACCGACACCTTCCTCAGTGAAAGAGACTCAAAACCCCATATTTCCCGCAGAGGAATATATCTGACTAGTAAGAATCTTAAAACCTAGGTATTGATATGACTCCATAAGGGAATCAAGTGTGTCTAGAGTGGCATAAACATGGCAGCGAGAATCAGCTCAAACCCACTATAAAAAGGAATTTCAAAAGCAAAACCAAAAAACAGGGAAATTCTTTACAATTCCTTCAGGGTGTCTGAGGAAACCTGGAAAGACCCTATCTACAATGACAGCTGGATGGGGCATAAGGCTGGACACTTGGCACTGAGAGGATTGGTGAGATTGGGTGAGCAAATGCAGACCCTTTCAAGCAATAATGCATGGCCCCCATTCCATGGGTCCCAACTCTCCAGTTTCAAGGGAATATTACTACAGCTATAACATGTACAGGAAACCTAGAGAATGGACACACTGTGAATACGAAAGGTTTCTAAAACTCAACGAATAGTCCCTCTCCTGGTGCTCCAGTTTGACTTTCCAACTGCCTTACTATCAATCTCCCAACTTGGAGAGACAGGCCCTTTAACCTCCTGGTTTGCACAGGTTCCCAATTTGGCAGAGGATGGAAGGGACGAGGGAGAACCCATGAGAGAGTAGCTGTTAGGCATTTGGACGGGCACATGTCACTCTAATTTCCCGGCAGGAAGAAGAATTAACCAAAGTCTCAGCCACCCACCGGGAACCAGTATAGGACATGATCCAAAATTTTGGACTTGCGTTCAGCTCACAAAAAACGAGTTGAGAAATGGAGCTCAGGGGCACAGCAATTCACAAACTGGCAGAGTGATAAAGGACAACTATCGTCCAAAAATCTGTTGAGGGAAGTCAACGAGGCGGACTTGAAAGCGAGGCAAAATAGCAGGAAACAGATTTAAAGAGGTACCTTGGAATCGCCTGTAAAGCACAGGAAGAGGGGCACAACTTGGACAATGGTGCACTTGGCCAAAAAGGGCGTATGCGTTTTCTCCTGAATATATTCAGGAGAAAACGCATACGCCCTTTTTGGCCAAGCAAGCAAGCGGGCAATGCAAATCTGCACTACAAAGAAGTATCACTTCCCACCGGTCAAAAGGGACATCCACAAAATGTGTAAAAACCAGAAAGGCAAGACAGGCCCTGGAGAACAGGGAGCCTTGTTATGCTGATGGGCGGGATGTAAATTGCCAACTGCCTCACTGGAGGAGTGCATTGTGTTCCCTAAAACAAGTAAACAACAGAGCTACAGAGCCAAGGCCACTTCCAGTCTAGGGAATATACCTGGGGAAAACTGAAAATCAATAAGAAAGAGCCACCTCCAAATTTAGGGCTGCACTGGCTACAAGAACCTCAACTTGGGTACACCTTAAATATCCCAGGAAATATAAAAATGGTTCAAAACATTGTGGTACTTACGTACGATGGAATATCCCTCAGCCATGAAATCAATGTCATAAGACCAGTAGCAGCAAAGTGAGTGGATTCAGGTACGATGATTCTAAGTGAAATAAGTCACACAGAAAAAGAAACTTATCATAAGATATCACTTATGAAGATCCTGTAAACATGGCTACACGTGAACTGAGTTAGGAAAGAGAACAGAGTCTCACATTTAGAAAACACTCTTATGCCTGCATAAAGGGGAAGGAGAGGTGGGGTGATGCATAAAACCAGAGTTTGATATAAGCACAGGGACCGTTCCAAAAACCAACTTTGGAATAGAGAAGACCGACACCTTCCTCAGTGAAAGAGACTCAAAACCCCATATTTCCCGCAGAGGAATATATCTGACTAGTAAGAATCTTAAAACCTAGGTATTGATATGACTCCATAAGGGAATCAAGTGTGTCTAGAGTGGCATAAACATGGCAGCGAGAATCAGCTCAAACCCACTATAAAAAGGAATTTCAAAAGCAAAACGAAAAAACAGGGAAATTCTTTACAATTCCTTCAGGGTGTCTGAGGAAACCTGGAAAGACCCTATCTACAATGACAGCTGGATGGGGCATAAGGCTGGACACTTGGGACTGAGAGGATTGGTGAGATTGGGTGAGCAAATGCAGACCCTTTCAAGCAATAATGCATGGCCCCCATTCCATGGGTCCCAACTCTCCAGTTTCAAGGGAATATTACTACAGCTATAACATGTACAGGAAACCTAGAGAATGGACACACTGTGAATACGAAAGGTTTCTAAAACTCAACGAATAGTCCCTCTCCTGGTGCTCCAGTTTGACTTTCCAACTGCCTTACTATCAATCTCCCAACTTGGAGAGACAGGCCCTTTAACCTCCTGGTTTGCACAGGTTCCCAATTTGGCAGAGGATGGAAGGGACGAGGGAGAACCCATGAGAGAGTAGCTGTTAGGCATTTGGACGGGCACATGTCACTCTAATTTCCCGGCAGGAAGAAGAATTAACCAAAGTCTCAGCCACCCACCGGGAACCAGTATAGGACATGATCCAAAATTTTGGACTTGCGTTCAGCTCACAAAAAACGAGTTGAGAAATGGAGCTCAGGGGCACAGCAATTCACAAACTGGCAGAGTGATAAAGGACAACTATCGTCCAAAAATCTGTTGAGGGAAGTCAACGAGGCGGACTTGAAAGCGAGGCAAAATAGCAGGAAACAGATTTCAAGAGGTACGTTGGAATCGCCTGTAAAGCACAGGAAGAGGGGCACAACTTGGACAATGGTGCACTTGGCCAAAAAGGGCGTATGCGTTTTCTCCTGAATATATTCAGGAGAAAACGCATACGCCCTTTTTGGCCAAGCAAGCAAGCGGGCAATGCAAATCTGCACTACAAAGAAGTATCACTTCCCACCGGTCAAAAGGGACATCCACAAAATGTGTAAAAACCAGAAAGGCATGACAGGCCCTGGAGAACATTGAGCCTTGTTATGCTGATGGGCGGGATGTAAATTGCCAACTGCCTCACTGGAGGAGTGCATTGTGTTCCCTAAAACAAGTAAACAACAGAGCTACAGAGCCAAGGCCACTTCCAGTCTAGGGAATATACCTGGGGAAAACTGAAAATCAATAAGAAAGAGCCACCTCCAAATTTAGGGCTGCACTGGCTACAAGAACCTCAACTTGGGTACACCTTAAATATCCCAGGAAATATAAAAATGGTTCAAAACATTGTGGTACTTACGTACGATGGAATATCCCTCAGCCATGAAATCAATGTCATAAGACCAGTAGCAGCAAAGTGAGTGGATTCAGGTACGATGATTCTAAGTGAAATAAGTCACACAGAAAAAGAAACTTATCATAAGATATCACTTATGAAGATCCTGTAAACATGGCTACACGTGAACTGAGTTAGGAAAGAGAACTGAGTCTCACATTTAGAAAACACTCTTATGCCTGCATAAAGGGGAAGGAGAGGTGGGGTGATGCATAAAACCAGAGTTTGATATAAGCACAGGGACCGTTCCAAAAACCAACTTTGGAATAGACAAGACCGACACCTTCCTCAGTGAAAGAGACTCAAAACCCCATATTTCCCGCAGAGGAATATATCTGACTAGTAAGAATCTTAAAACCTATGTATTGGTATGACTCCATAAGGGAATCAAGTGTGTCTAGAGTGGCATAAACATGGCAGCGAGAATCAGCTCAATCCCACTATAAAAAGGAATTTCAAAAGCAAAACCAAAAAACAGGGAAATTCTTTACAATTCCTTCAGGGTGTCTGAGGAAACCTGGAAAGACCCTATCTACAATGACAGCTGGATGGGGCATAAGGCTGGACACTTGGGACTGAGAGGATTGGTGAGATTGGGTGAGCAAATGCAGACCCTTTCAAGCAATAATGCATGGCCCCCATTCCATGGGTCCCAACTCTCCAGGTTCAAGGGAATATTACTACAGCTATAACATGTACAGGAAACCTAGAGAATGGACACACTGTGAATACGAAAGGTTTCTAAAACTCAACGAATAGTCCCTCTCCTGGTGCTCCAGTTTGACTTTCCAACTGCCTTACTATCAATCTCCCAACTTGGAGAGACAGGCCCTTTAACCTCCTGGTTTGCACAGGTTCCCAATTTGGCAGAGGATGGAAGGGACGAGGGAGAACCCATGAGAGAGTAGCTGTTAGGCATTTGGACGGGCACATGTCACTCTAATTTCCCGGCAGGAAGAAGAATTAACCAAAGTCTCAGCCACCCACCGGGAACCAGTATAGGACATGATCCAAAATTTTGGACTTGCGTTCAGCTCACAAAAAACGAGTTGAGAAATGGAGCTCAGGGGCACAGCAATTCACAAACTGGCAGAGTGATAAAGGACAACTATCGTCCAAAAATCTGTTGAGGGAAGTCAACGAGGCGGACTTGAAAGTGAGGCAAAATAGCAGGAAACAGATTTCAAGAGGTACCTTGGAATCGCCTGTAAAGCACAGGAAGAGGGGCACAACTTGGACAATGGTGCACTTGGCCAAAAAGGGCGTATGCGTTTTCTCCTGAATATATTCAGGAGAAAACGCATACGCCCTTTTTGGCCAAGCAAGCAAGCGGGCAATGCAAATCTGCACTACAAAGAAGTATCACTTCCCACCGGTCAAAAGGGACATGAACAAAATGTGTAAAAACCAGAAAGGCAAGACAGGCCCTGGAGAACAGGGAGCCTTGTTATGCTGATGGGCGGGATGTAAATTGCCAACTGCCTCACTGGAGGAGTGCATTGTGTTCCCTAAAACAAGTAAACAACAGAGCTACAGAGCCAAGGCCACTTCCAGTCTAGGGAATATACCTGGGGAAAACTGAAAATCAATAAGAAAGAGCCACCTCCAAATTTAGGGCTGCACTGGCTACAAGAACCTCAACTTGGGTACACCTTAAATATCCCAGGAAATATAAAAATGGTTCAAAACATTGTGGTACTTACGTACGATGGAATATCCCTCAGCCATGAAATCAATGTCATAAGACCAGTAGCAGCAAAGTGAGTGGATTCAGGTACGATGATTCTAAGTGAAATAAGTCACACAGAAAAAGAAACTTATCATAAGATATCACTTATGAAGATCCTGTAAACATGGCTACACGTGAACTGAGTTAGGAAAGAGAACAGAGTCTCACATTTAGAAAACACTCTTATGCCTGCATAAAGGGGAAGGAGAGGTGGGGTGATGCATAAAACCAGAGTTTGATATAAGCACAGGGACCGTTCCAAAAACCAACTTTGGAATAGACAAGACCGACACCTTCCTCAGTGAAAGAGACTCAAAACCCCATATTTCCCGCAGAGGAATATATCTGACTAGTAAGAATCTTAAAACCTAGGTATTGATATGACTCCATAAGGGAATCAAGTGTGTCTAGAGTGGCATAAACATGGCAGCGAGAATCAGCTCAAACCCACTATAAAAAGGAATTTCAAAAGCAAAACGAAAAAACAGGGAAATTCTTTACAATTCCTTCAGGGTGTCTGAGGAAACCTGGAAAGACCCTATCTACAATGACAGCTGGATGGGGCATAAGGCTGGACACTTGGGACTGAGAGGATTGGTGAGATTGGGTGAGCAAATGCAGACCCTTTCAAGCAATAATGCATGGCCCCCATTCCATGGGTCCCAACTCTCCAGTTTCAAGGGAATATTACTACAGCTATAACATGTACAGGAAACCTAGAGAATGGACACACTGTGAATACGAAAGGTTTCTAAAACTCAACGAATAGTCCCTCTCCTGGTGCTCCAGTTTGACTTTCCAACTGCCTTACTATCAATCTCCCAACTTGGAGAGACAGGCCCTTTAACCTCCTGGTTTGCACAGGTTCCCAATTTGGCAGAGGATGGAAGGGACGAGGGAGAACCCATGAGAGAGTAGCTGTTAGGCATTTGGACGGGCACATGTCACTCTAATTTCCCGGCAGGAAGAAGAATTAACCAAAGTCTCAGCCACCCACCGGGAACCAGTATAGGACATGATCCAAAATTTTGGACTTGCGTTCAGCTCACAAAAAACGAGTTGAGAAATGGAGCTCAGGGGCACAGCAATTCACAAACTGGCAGAGTGATAAAGGACAACTATCGTCCAAAAATCTGTTGAGGGAAGTCAACGAGGCGGACTTGAAAGCGAGGCAAAATAGCAGGAAACAGATTTAAAGAGGTACCTTGGAATCGCCTGTAAAGCACAGGAAGAGGGGCACAACTTGGACAATGGTGCACTTGGCCAAAAAGGGCGTATGCGTTTTCTCCTGAATATATTCAGGAGAAAACGCATACGCCCTTTTTGGCCAAGCAAGCAAGCGGGCAATGCAAATCTGCACTACAAAGAAGTATCACTTCCCACCGGTCAAAAGGGACATCCACAAAATGTGTAAAAACCAGAAAGGCAAGACAGGCCCTGGAGAACAGGGAGCCTTGTTATGCTGATGGGCGGGATGTAAATTGCCAACTGCCTCACTGGAGGAGTGCATTGTGTTCCCTAAAACAAGTAAACAACAGAGCTACAGAGCCAAGGCCACTTCCAGTCTAGGGAATATACCTGGGGAAAACTGAAAATCAATAAGAAAGAGCCACCTCCAAATTTAGGGCTGCACTGGCTACAAGAACCTCAACTTGGGTACACCTTAAATATCCCAGGAAATATAAAAATGGTTCAAAACATTGTGCTACTTACGTACGATGGAATATCCCTCAGCCATGAAATCAATGTCATAAGACCAGTAGCAGCAAAGTGAGTGGATTCAGGTACGATGATTCTAAGTGAAATAAGTCACACAGAAAAAGAAACTTATCATAAGATATCACTTATGAAGATCCTGTAAACATGGCTACACGTGAACTGAGTTAGGAAAGAGAACAGAGTCTCACATTTAGAAAACACTCTTATGCCTGCATAAAGGGGAAGGAGAGGTGGGGTGATGCATAAAACCAGAGTTTGATATAAGCACAGGGACCGTTCCAAAAACCAACTTTGGAATAGAGAAGACCGACACCTTCCTCAGTGAAAGAGACTCAAAACCCCATATTTCCCGCAGAGGAATATATCTGACTAGTAAGAATCTTAAAACCTAGGTATTGATATGACTCCATAAGGGAATCAAGTGTGTCTAGAGTGGCATAAACATGGCAGCGAGAATCAGCTCAAACCCACTATAAAAAGGAATTTCAAAAGCAAAACGAAAAAACAGGGAAATTCTTTACAATTCCTTCAGGGTGTCTGAGGAAACCTGGAAAGACCCTATCTACAATGACAGCTGGATGGGGCATAAGGCTGGACACTTGGGACTGAGAGGATTGGTGAGATTGGGTGAGCAAATGCAGACCCTTTCAAGCAATAATGCATGGCCCCCATTCCATGGGTCCCAACTCTCCAGTTTCAAGGGAATATTACTACAGCTATAACATGTACAGGAAACCTAGAGAATGGACACACTGTGAATACGAAAGGTTTCTAAAACTCAACGAATAGTCCCTCTCCTGGTGCTCCAGTTTGACTTTCCAACTGCCTTACTATCAATCTCCCAACTTGGAGAGACAGGCCCTTTAACCTCCTGGTTTGCACAGGTTCCCAATTTGGCAGAGGATGGAAGGGACGAGGGAGAACCCATGAGAGAGTAGCTGTTAGGCATTTGGACGGGCACATGTCACTCTAATTTCCCGGCAGGAAGAAGAATTAACCAAAGTCTCAGCCACCCACCGGGAACCAGTATAGGACATGATCCAAAATTTTGGACTTGCGTTCAGCTCACAAAAAACGAGTTGAGAAATGGAGCTCAGGGGCACAGCAATTCACAAACTGGCAGAGTGATAAAGGACAACTATCGTCCAAAAATCTGTTGAGGGAAGTCAACGAGGCGGACTTGAAAGCGAGGCAAAATAGCAGGAAACAGATTTCAAGAGGTACGTTGGAATCGCCTGTAAAGCACAGGAAGAGGGGCACAACTTGGACAATGGTGCACTTGGCCAAAAAGGGCGTATGCGTTTTCTCCTGAATATATTCAGGAGAAAACGCATACGCCCTTTTTGGCCAAGCAAGCAAGCGGGCAATGCAAATCTGCACTACAAAGAAGTATCACTTCCCACCGGTCAAAAGGGACATCCACAAAATGTGTAAAAACCAGAAAGGCAAGACAGGCCCTGGAGAACAGTGAGCCTTGTTATGCTGATGGGCGGGATGTAAATTGCCAACTGCCTCACTGGAGGAGTGCATTGTGTTCCCTAAAACAAGTAAACAACAGAGCTACAGAGCCAAGGCCACTTCCAGTCTAGGGAATATACCTGGGGAAAACTGAAAATCAATAAGAAAGAGCCACCTCCAAATTTAGGGCTGCACTGGCTACAAGAACCTCAACTTGGGTACACCTTAAATATCCCAGGAAATATAAAAATGGTTCAAAACATTGTGCTACTTACGTACGATGGAATATCCCTCAGCCATGAAATCAATGTCATAAGACCAGTAGCAGCAAAGTGAGTGGATTCAGGTACGATGATTCTAAGTGTAATAAGTCACACAGAAAAAGAAACTTATCATAAGATATCACTTATGAAGATCCTGTAAACATGGCTACACGTGAACTGAGTTAGGAAAGAGAACAGAGTCTCACATTTAGAAAACACTCTTATGCCTGCATAAAGGGGAAGGAGAGGTGGGGTGATACATAAAACCAGAGTTTGATATAAGCACAGGGACCGTTCCAAAAACCAACTTTGGAATAGACAAGACCGACACCTTCCTCAGTGAAAGAGACTCAAAACCCCATATTTCCCGCAGAGGAATATATCTGACTAGTAAGAATCTTAAAACCTAGGTATTGATATGACTCCATAAGGGAATCAAGTGTGTCTAGAGTGGCATAAACATGGCAGCGAGAATCAGCTCAAACCCACTATAAAAAGGAATTTCAAAAGCAAAACGAAAAAACAGGGAAATTCTTTACAATTCCTTCAGGGTGTCTTAGGAAACCTGGAAAGACCCTATCTACAATGACAGCTGGATGGGGCATAAGGCTGGACACTTGGGACTGAGAGGATTGGTGAGATTGGGTGAGCAAATGCAGACCCTTTCAAGCAATAATGCATGGCCCCCATTCCATGGGTCCCAACTCTCCAGTTTCAAGGGAATATTACTACAGCTATAACATGTACAGGAAACCTAGAGAATGGACACACTGTGAATACGAAAGGTTTCTAAAACTCAACGAATAGTCCCTCTCCTGGTGCTCCAGTTTGACTTTCCAACTGCCTTACTATCAATCTCCCAACTTGGAGAGACAGGCCCTTTAACCTCCTGGTTTGCACAGGTTCCCAATTTGGCAGAGGATGGAAGGGACGAGGGAGAACCCATGAGAGAGTAGCTGTTAGGCATTTGGACGGGCACATGTCACTCTAATTTCCCGGCAGGAAGAAGAATTAACCAAAGTCTCAGCCACCCACCGGGAACCAGTATAGGACATGATCCAAAATTTTGGACTTGCGTTCAGCTCACAAAAAACGAGTTGAGAAATGGAGCTCAGGGGCACAGCAATTCACAAACTGGCAGAGTGATAAAGGACAACTATCGTCCAAAAATCTGTTGAGGGAAGTCAACGAGGCGGACTTGAAGTGAGGCAAAATAGCAGGAAACAGATTTCAAGAGGTACGTTGGAATCGCCTGTAAAGCACAGGAAGAGGGGCACAACTTGGACAATGGTGCACTTGGCCAAAAAGGGCGTATGTGTTTTCTCCTGAATATATTCAGGAGAAAACGCATACGCCCTTTTTGGCCAAGCAAGCAAGCGGGCAATGCAAATCTGCACTACAAAGAAGTATCACTTCCCACCGGTCAAAAGGGACATCCACAAAATGTGTAAAAACCAGAAAGGCAAGACAGGCCCTGGAGAACAGGGAGCCTTGTTATGCTGATGGGCGGGATGTAAATTGCCAACTGCCTCACTGGAGGAGTGCATTGTGTTCCCTAAAACAAGTAAACAACAGAGCTACAGAGCCAAGGCCACTTCCAGTCTAGGGAATATACCTGGGGAAAACTGAAAATCAATAAGAAAGAGCCACCTCCAAATTTAGGGCTGCACTGGCTACAAGAACCTCAACTTGGGTACACCTTAAATATCCCAGGAAATATAAAAATGGTTCAAAACATTGTGGTACTTACGTACGATGGAATATCCCTCAGCCATGAAATCAATGTCATAAGACCAGTAGCAGCAAAGTGAGTGGATTCAGGTACGATGATTCTAAGTGAAATAAGTCACACAGAAAAAGAAACTTATCATAAGATATCACTTATGAAGATCCTGTAAACATGGCTACACGTGAACTGAGTTAGGAAAGAGAACAGAGTCTCACATTTAGAAAACACTCTTATGCCTGCATAAAGGGGAAGGAGAGGTGGGGTGATGCATAAAACCAGAGTTTGATATAAGCACAGGGACCGTTCCAAAAACCAACTTTGGAATAGACAAGACCGACACCTTCCTCAGTGAAAGAGACTCAAAACCCCATATTTCCCGCAGAGGAATATATCTGACTAGTAAGAATCTTAAAACCTAGGTATTGATATGACTCCATAAGGGAATCAAGTGTGTCTAGAGTGGCATAAACATGGCAGCGAGAATCAGCTCAAACCCACTATAAAAAGGAATTTCAAAAGCAAAACGAAAAAACAGGGAAATTCTTTACAATTCCTTCAGGGTGTCTGAGGAAACCTGGAAAGACCCTATCTACAATGACAGCTGGATGGGGCATAAGGCTGGACACTTGGGACTGAGAGGATTGGTGAGATTGGGTGAGCAAATGCAGACCCTTTCAAGCAATAATGCATGGCCCCCATTCCATGGGTCCCAACTCTCCAGTTTCAAGGGAATATTACTACAGCTATAACATGTACAGGAAACCTAGAGAATGGACACACTGTGAATACGAAAGGTTTCTAAAACTCAACGAATAGTCCCTCTCCTGGTGCTCCAGTTTGACTTTCCAACTGCCTTACTATCAATCTCCCAACTTGGAGAGACAGGCCCTTTAACCTCCTGGTTTGCACAGGTTCCCAATTTGGCAGAGGATGGAAGGGACGAGGGAGAACCCATGAGAGAGTAGCTGTTAGGCATTTGGACGGGCACATGTCACTCTAATTTCCCGGCAGGAAGAAGAATTAACCAAAGTCTCAGCCACCCACCGGGAACCAGTATAGGACATGATCCAAAATTTTGGACTTGCGTTCAGCTCACAAAAAACGAGTTGAGAAATGGAGCTCAGGGGCACAACAATTCACAAACTGGCAGAGTGATAAAGGACAACTATCGTCCAAAAATCTGTTGAGGGAAGTCAACGAGGCGGACTTGAAAGCGAGGCAAAATAGCAGGAAACAGATTTAAAGAGGTACCTTGGAATCGCCTGTAAAGCACAGGAAGAGGGGCACAACTTGGAGAATGGTGCACTTGGCCAAAAAGGGCGTATGCGTTTTCTCCTGAATATATTCAGGAGAAAACGCATACGCCCTTTTTGGCCAAGCAAGCAAGCGGGCAATGCAAATCTGCACTACAAAGAAGTATCACTTCCCACCGGTCAAAAGGGACATCCACAAAATGTGTAAAAACCAGAAAGGCAAGACAAGCCCTGGAGAACAGGGAGCCTTGTTATGCTGATGGGCGGGATGTAAATTGCCAACTGCCTCACTGGAGGAGTGCATTGTGTTCCCTAAAACAAGTAAACAACAGAGCTACAGAGCCAAGGCCACTTCCAGTCTAGGGAATATACCTGGGGAAAACTGAAAATCAATAAGAAAGAGCCACCTCCAAATTTAGGGCTGCACTGGCTACAAGAACCTCAACTTGGGTACACCTTAAATATCCCAGGAAATATAAAAATGGTTCAAAACATTGTGGTACTTACGTACGATGGAATATCCCTCAGCCATGAAATCAATGTCATAAGACCAGTAGCAGCAAAGTGAGTGGATTCAGGTACGATGATTCTAAGTGAAATAAGTCACACAGAAAAAGAAACTTATCATAAGATATCACTTATGAAGATCCTGTAAACATGGCTACACGTGAACTGAGTTAGGAAAGAGAACAGAGTCTCACATTTAGAAAACACTCTTATGCCTGCATAAAGGGGAAGGAGAGGTGGGGTGATGCATAAAACCAGAGTTTGATATAAGCACAGGGACCGTTCCAAAAACCAACTTTGGAATAGACAAGACCGACACCTTCCTCAGTGAAAGAGACTCAAAACCCCATATTTCCCGCAGAGGAATATATCTGACTAGTAAGAATCTTAAAACCTAGGTATTGATATGACTCCATAAGGGAATCAAGTGTGTCTAGAGTGGCATAAACATGGCAGCGAGAATCAGCTCAAACCCACTATAAAAAGGAATTTCAAAAGCAAAACGAAAAAACAGGGAAATTCTTTACAATTCCTTCAGGGTGTCTGAGGAAACCTGGAAAGACCCTATCTACAATGACAGCTGGATGGGGCATAAGGCTGGACACTTGGGACTGAGAGGATTGGTGAGATTGGGTGAGCAAATGCAGACCCTTTCAAGCAATAATGCATGGCCCCCATTCCATGGGTCCCAACTCTCCAGTTTCAAGGGAATATTACTACAGCTATAACATGTACAGGAAACCTAGAGAATGGACACACTGTGAATACGAAAGGTTTCTAAAACTCAACGAATAGTCCCTCTCCTGGTGCTCCAGTTTGACTTTCCAACTGCCTTACTATCAATCTCCCAACTTGGAGAGACAGGCCCTTTAACCTCCTGGTTTGCACAGGTTCCCAATTTGGCAGAGGATGGAAGGGACGAGGGAGAACCCATGAGAGAGTAGCTGTTAGGCATTTGGACGGGCACATGTCACTCTAATTTCCCGGCAGGAAGAAGAATTAACCAAAGTCTCAGCCACCCACCGGGAACCAGTATAGGACATGATCCAAAATTTTGGACTTGCGTTCAGCTCACAAAAAACGAGTTGAGAAATGGAGCTCAGGGGCACAGCAATTCACAAACTGGCAGAGTGATAAAGGACAACTATCGTCCAAAAATCTGTTGAGGGAAGTCAACGAGGCGGACTTGAAAGCGAGGCAAAATAGCAGGAAACAGATTTCAAGAGGTACGTTGGAATCGCCTGTAAAGCACAGGAAGAGGGGCACAACTTGGACAATGGTGCACTTGGCCAAAAAGGGCGTATGCGTTTTCTCCTGAATATATTCAGGAGAAAACGCATACGCCCTTTTTGGCCAAGCAAGCAAGCGGGCAATGCAAATCTGCACTACAAAGAAGTATCACTTCCCACCGGTCAAAAGGGACATCCACAAAATGTGTAAAAACCAGAAAGGCAAGACAGGCCCTGGAGAACAGGGAGCCTTGTTATGCTGATGGGCGGGATGTAAATTGCCAACTGCCTCACTGGAGGAGTGCATTGTGTTCCCTAAAACAAGTAAACAACAGAGCTACAGAGCCAAGGCCACTTCCAGTCTAGGGAATATACCTGGGGAAAACTGAAAATCAATAAGAAAGAGCCACCTCCAAATTTAGGGCTGCACTGGCTACAAGAACCTCAACTTGGGTACACCTTAAATATCCCAGGAAATATAAAAATGGTTCAAAACATTGTGGTACTTACGTACGATGGAATATCCCTCAGCCATGAAATCAATGTCATAAGACCAGTAGCAGCAAAGTGAGTGGATTCAGGTACGATGATTCTAAGTGAAATAAGTCACACAGAAAAAGAAACTTATCATAAGATATCACTTATGAAGATCCTGTAAACATGGCTACACTTGAACTGAGTTAGGAAAGAGAACTGAGTCTCACATTTAGAAAACACTCTTATGCCTGCATAAAGGGGAAGGAGAGGTGGGGTGATGCATAAAACCAGAGTTTGATATAAGCACAGGGACCGTTCCAAAAACCAACTTGGAATATACAAGACCGACACCTTCCTCAGTGAAAGAGACTCAAAACCCCATATTTCCCGCAGAGGAATATATCTGACTAGTAAGAATCTTAAAACCTAGGTATTGATATGACTCCATAAGGGAATCAAGTGTGTCTAGAGTGGCATAAACATGGCAGCGAGAATCAGCTCAAACCCACTATAAAAAGGAATTTCAAAAGCAAAACGAAAAAACAGGGAAATTCTTTACAATTCCTTCAGGGTGTCTGAGGAAACCTGGAAAGACCCTATCTACAATGACAGCTGGATGGGGCATAAGGCTGGACACTTGGGACTGAGAGGATTGGTGAGATTGGGTGAGCAAATGCAGACCCTTTCAAGCAATAATGCATGGCCCCCATTCCATGGGTCCCAACTCTCCAGTTTCAAGGGAATATTACTACAGCTATAACATGTACCGGAAACCTAGAGAATGGACACACTGTGAATACGAAAGGTTTCTAAAACTCAACGAATAGTCCCTCTCCTGGTGCTCCAGTTTGACTTTCCAACTGCCTTACTATCAATCTCCCAACTTGGAGAGACAGGCCCTTTAACCTCCTGGTTTGCACAGGTTCCCAATTTGGCAAAGGATGGAAGGGACGAGGGAGAACCCATGAGAGAGTAGCTGTTAGGCATTTGGACGGGCACATGTCACTCTAATTTCCCGGCAGGAAGAAGAATTAACCAAAGTCTCAGCCACCCACCGGGAACCAGTATAGGACATGATCCAAAATTTTGGACTTGCGTTCAGCTCACAAAAAACGAATTGAGAAATGGAGCTCAGGGGCACAGCAATTCACAAACTGGCAGAGTGATAAAGGACAACTATCGTCCAAAAATCTGTTGAGGGAAGTCAACGAGGCGGACTTGAAAGCGAGGCAAAATAGCAGGAAACAGATTTCAAGAGGTACGTTGGAATCGCCTGTAAAGCACAGGAAGAGGGGCACAACTTGGACAATGGTGCACTTGGCCAAAAAGGGCGTATGCGTTTTCTCCTGAATATATTCAGGAGAAAACGCATACGCCCTTTTTGGCCAAGCAAGCAAGCGGGCAATGCAAATCTGCACTACAAAGAAGTATCACTTCCCACCGGTCAAAAGGGACATCCACAAAATGTGTAAAAACCAGAAAGGCAAGACAGGCCCTGGAGAACAGGGAGCCTTGTTATGCTGATGGGCGGGATGTAAATTGCCAACTGCCTCACTGGAGGAGTGCATTGTGTTCCCTAAAACAAGTAAACAACAGAGCTACAGAGCCAAGGCCACTTCCAGTCTAGGGAATATACCTGGGGAAAACTGAAAATCAATAAGAAAGAGCCACCTCCAAATTTAGGGCTGCACTGGCTACAAGAACCTCAACTTGGGTACACCTTAAATATCCCAGGAAATATAAAAATGGTTCAAAACATTGTGGTACTTACGTACGATGGAATATCCCTCAGCCATGAAATCAATGTCATAAGACCAGTAGCAGCAAAGTGAGTGGATTCAGGTACGATGATTCTAAGTGAAATAAGTCACACAGAAAAAGAAACTTATCATAAGATATCACTTATGAAGATCCTGTAAACATGGCTACACGTGAACTGAGTTAGGAAAGAGAACTGAGTCTCACATTTAGAAAACACTCTTATGCCTGCATAAAGGGGAAGGAGAGGTGGGGTGATGCATAAAACCAGAGTTTGATATAAGCACAGGGACCGTTCCAAAAACCAACTTTGGAATAGACAAGACCGACACCTTCCTCAGTGAAAGAGACTCAAAACCCCATATTTCCCGCAGAGGAATATATCTGACTAGTAAGAATCTTAAAACCTATGTATTGATATGACTCCATAAGGGAATCAAGTGTGTCTAGAGTGGCATAAACATGGCAGCGAGAATCAGCTCAAACCCACTATAAAAAGGAATTTCAAAAGCAAAACCAAAAAACAGGGAAATTCTTTACAATTCCTTCAGGGTGTCTGAGGAAACCTGGAAAGACCCTATCTACAATGACAGCTGGATAGGGCATAAGGCTGGACACTTGGGACTGAGAGGATTGGTGAGATTGGGTGAGCAAATGCAGACCCTTTCAAGCAATAATGCATGGCCCCCATTCCATGGGTCCCAACTCTCCAGGTTCAAAGGAATATTACTACAGCTATAACATGTACAGGAAACCTAGAGAATGGACACACTGTGAATACGAAAGGTTTCTAAAACTCAACGAATAGTCCCTCTCCTGGTGCTCCAGTTTGACTTTCCAACTGCCTTACTATCAATCTCCCAACTTGGAGAGACAGGCCCTTTAACCTCCTGGTTTGCACAGGTTCCCAATTTGGCAGAGGATGGAAGGGACGAGGGAGAACCCATGAGAGAGTAGCTGTTAGGCATTTGGACGGGCACATGTCACTCTAATTTCCCGGCAGGAAGAAGAATTAACCAAAGTCTCAGCCACCCACCGGGAACCAGTATAGGACATGATCCAAAATTTTGGACTTGCGTTCAGCTCCCAAAAAACGAGTTGAGAAATGGAGCTCAGGGGCACAGCAATTCACAAACTGGCAGAGTGATAAAGGACAACTATCGTCCAAAAATCTGTTGAGGGAAGTCAACGAGGCGGACTTGAAAGTGAGGCAAAATAGCAGGAAACAGATTTCAAGAGGTACCTTGGAATCGCCTGTAAAGCACAGGAAGAGGGGCACAACTTGGACAATGGTGCACTTGGCCAAAAAGGGCGTATGCGTTTTCTCCTGAATATATTCAGGAGAAAACGCATACGCCCTTTTTGGCCAAGCAAGCAAGCGGGCAATGCAAATCTGCACGACAAAGAAGTATCACTTCCCACCGGTCAAAAGGGACATCCACAAAATGTGTAAAAACCAGAAAGGCAAGACAGGCCCTGGAGAACAGGGAGCCTTGTTATGCTGATGGGCGGGATGTAAATTGCCAACTGCCTCACTGGAGGAGTGCATTGTGTTCCCTAAAACAAGTAAACAACAGAGCTACAGAGCCAAGGCCACTTCCAGTCTAGGGAATATACCTTGGGAAAACTGAAAATCAATAAGAAAGAGCCACCTCCAAATTTAGGGCTGCACTGACAACAAGAACCTCAACTTGGGTACACTTTAAATATCCCAGGAAATATAAAAATGGTTCAAAACATTGTGGTACTTAAGTACGATGGAATATCCCTCAGCCATGAAATCAATGTCATAAGACCAGTAGCAGCAAAGTGAGTGGATTCAGGTACGATGATTCTAAGTGAAATAAGTCACACAGAAAAAGAAACTTATCATAAGATATCACTTATGAAGATCCTGTAAACATGGCTACACGTGAACTGAGTTAGGAAAGAGAACAGAGTCTCACATTTAGAAAACACTCTTATGCCTGCATAAAGGGGATGGAGAGGTGGGGTGATGCATAAAACCAGAGTTTGATATAAGCACAGGGACCGTTCAAAAAACCAACTTTGGATTAGACAAGACCTACACCTTCCTCAGTGAAAGAGACTCAAAACCCCATATTTCCCACAGAGGAATATATCTGACTAGTAAGAATCTTAAAACCTATGTATTGATATGACTCCATAAGGGAATCAAGTGTGTCTAGAGTGGCATAAACATGGCAGCGAGAATCAGCTCAAACCCACTATAAAAAGGAATTTCAAAAGCAAAACGAAAAAACAGGGAAATTCTTTACAATTCCTTCAGGGTGTCTGAGGAAACCTGGAAAGACCCTATCTACAATGACAGCTGGATGGGGCATAAGGCTGGACACTTGGGACTGAGAGGATTGGTGAGATTGGGTGAGCAAATGCAGACCCTTTCAAGCAATAATGCATGGCCCCCATTCCATGGGTCCCAACTCTCCAGTTTCAAGGGAATATTACTACAGCTATAACATGTACAGGAAACCTAGAGAATGGACACACTGTGAATACGAAAGGTTTCTAAAACTCAACGAATAGTCCCTCTCCTGGTGCTCCAGTTTGACTTTCCAACTGCCTTACTATCAATCTCCCAACTTGGAGAGACAGGCCCTTTAACCTCCTGGTTTGCACAGGTTCCCAATTTGGCAGAGGATGGAAGGGACGAGGGAGAACCCATGAGAGAGTAGCTGTTAGGCATTTGGACGGGCACCTGTCACTCTAATTTCCCGGCAGGAAGAAGAATTAACCAAAGTCTCAGCCACCCACCGGGAACCAGTATAGGACATGATCCAAAATTTTGGACTTGCGTTCAGCTCACAAAAAACGAGTTGAGAAATGGAGCTCAGGGGCACAGCAATTCACAAACTGGCAGAGTGATAAAGGACAACTATCGTCCAAAAATCTGTTGAGGGAAGTCAACGAGGCGGACTTGAAAGCGAGGCAAAATAGCAGGAAACAGATTTCAAGAGGTACGTTGGAATCGCCTGTAAAGCACAGGAAGAGGGGCACAACTTGGACAATGATGCACTTGGCCAAAAAGGGCGTATGCGTTTTCTCCTGAATATATTCAGGAGAAAACGCATACGCCCTTTTTGGCCAAGCAAGCAAGCGGGCAATGCAAATCTGCACTACAAAGAAGTATCACTTCCCACCGGTCAAAAGGGCATCCACAAAATGTGTAAAAACCAGAAAGGCAAGACAGGCCCTGGAGAACTGGGAGCCTTGTTATGCTTATGGGCGGGATGTCAATTGCCAACTGCCTCACTGGAGGAGTGCATTGTGTTCCCTAAAACAAGTAAACAACAGAGCTACAGAGCCAAGGCCACTTCCAGTCTAGGGAATATACCTTGGGAAAACTGAAAATCAATAAGAAAGAGCCACCTCCAAATTTAGGGCTGCACTGACTACAAGAACCTAAACTTGGGTACACCTTAAATATCCCAGGAAATATAAAAATGGTTCAAAACATTGTGGTACTTACGTACGATGGAATATTCCTCAGCCATGAAATCAATGTCATAAGACCAGTAGCAGCAAAGTGAGTGGATGCAGGTACGATGATTCTAAGTGAAATAAGTCACACAGAAAAAGAAACTTATCATAAGATATCACTTATGAAGATCCTGTAAACATGGCTACACGTGAACTGAGTTAGGAAAGAGAAGAGAGTCTCACATTTAGAAAACACACTTATGCCTGCATAAAGGGGATGGAGAGGTCGGGTGATGCATAAAACCAGAGTTTGATATAAGCACAGGGACCGTTCCAAAAACCAACTTTGGAATAGACAAGACCTACACCTTCCTCAGTGAAAGAGACTCAAAACCCCATATTTCCCGCAGAGGAATATATCTGACTAGTAAGAATCTTAAAACCTATGTATTGATATGACTCCATAAGGGAATCAAGTGTGTCTAGAGTGGCATAAACATGGCAGCGAGAATCAGCTCAAACCCACTATAAAAAGGAATTTCAAAAGCAAAACCAAAAAACAGGGAAATTCTTTACAATTCTTTCAGGGTGTCTGAGGAAACCTGGAAAGACCCTATCTACAATGACAGCTGGATGTGGCATAAGGCTGGACACTTGGGACTGAGAGGATTGGTGAGATTGGGTGAGCAAATGCAGACCCTTTCAAGCAATAATGCATGGCCCCCATTCCATGGGTCCCAACTCTCCAGGTTCAAGGGAATATTACTACAGCTATAACATGTACAGGAAACCTAGAGAATGGACACACTGTGAATACGAAAGGTTTCTAAAACTCAACGAATAGTCCCTCTCCTGGTGCTCCAGTTTGACTTTCCAACTGCCTTAGTATCAATCTCCCAACTTGGAGAGACAGGCCCTTTAACCTCCTGGTTTGCACAGGTTCCCAATTTGGCAGAAGATGGAAGGGACGAGGGAGAACCCATGAGAGAGTAGCTGTTAGGCATTTGGACGGGCACATGTCACTCTAATTTCCCGGCAGGAAGAAGAATTAACCAAAGTCTCAGCCACCCACCGGGAACCAGTATAGGACATGATGCAAAATTTTGGACTTGCGTTCAGCTCACAAAAAACGAGTTGAGAAATGGAGCTCAGGGGCACAGCAATTCACAAATTGGCAGAGTGATAAAGGACAACTATCGTCCAAAAATCTGTTGAGGGAAGTCAACGAGGCGGACTTGAAAGTGAGGCAAAATAGCAGGAAACAGATTTCAAGAGGTACGTTGGAATCGCCTGTAAAGCACAGGAAGAGGGGCACAACTTGGACAATGGTGCACTTGGCCAAAAAGGGTGTATGCGTTTTCTACTGAATATATTCAGGAGAAAACGCATACGCCCTTTTTGGCCAAGCAAGCAAGCGGGCAATGCAAATCTGCACTACAAAGAAGTATCACTTCCCACCGGTCAAAAGGGACATCCACAAAATGTGTAAAAACCAGAAAGGCAAGACAGGCCCTGGAGAACAGGGAGCCTTGTTATGCTGATGGGCGGGATGTAAATTGCCAACTGCCTCACTGGAGGAGTGCATTGTGTTCCCTAAAACAAGTAAACAACAGAGCTACAGAGCCAAGGCCACTTCCAGTCTAGGGAATATACCTGGGGAAAACTGAAAATCAATAAGAAAGAGCCACCTCCAAATTTAGGGCTGCACTGGCTACAAGAACCTCAACTTGGGTACACCTTAAATATCCCAGGAAATATAAAAATGGTTCAAAACATTGTGGTACTTACGTACGATGGAATATCCCTCAGCCATGAAATCAATGTCATAAGACCAGTAGCAGCAAAGTGAGTGGATTCAGGTACGATGATTCTAAGTGAAATAAGTCACACAGAAAAAGAAACTTATCATAAGATATCACTTATGAAGATCCTGTAAACATGGCTACACGTGAACTGAGTTAGGAAAGAGAACAGAGTCTCACATTTAGAAAACACTCTTATGCCTGCATAAAGGGGAAGGAGAGGTGGGGTGATGCATAAAACCAGAGTTTGATATAAGCACAGGGACCGTTCCAAAAACTTACTATGGAATAGAAAAGACCTACACCTTCCTCAGTGAAAGGGACTCAAAACCACATATTTCCTGCAGAGGAATAGATCTGACTAGTAAGAATCTTAAAACCTATGTATTGATATGTCTCCATAAGGTTATCAAGTGTGTCTTGACTGGCATAAACATGGCAGCGAGAATCAGCTCAAACCGACTATAAAATGGAATTTCAAAAACAAAACAAAAAAACAGGGAAAGTCTTTACAATTCCTTCAGGGTCTCTGATGAAACGTGGAATGAACCTATCTACAATGACAGCTGGATATGGCATAAGGCTGGACACTTGGGACTGAGAAGATTGGTGAGATTGGGTGAGCAAATGCAGACCCATTAAAGCAAGAATGCGTGGCCCCCATTCCATGGGTCCCAACTCTCGAGGTTGAAGGGAATATTAATACAGCAAGAACTGGTACAGGAAACCTAGAGAATGGACACACTGTGAATATGAAATGTTTCTAAATCTCAACGAATAGTCCCACTCCTGGTGCTCTGGTTTGACTTTCCAACTGCTTTACTATCAATCTCCAAACTTGGAGACACAGCGCCATTTACCTCCTGGTTCGAACAGGTTGCCAATTTGGCAGAGGATGAAAGGGAAGAGGGAGAACCAATGAGAGAGTAGCTGTTAGGCATTTGGACGGGCACGTGCACTCTAATATACCGGTAGGAAGAAGAATTAACCAAAGTCTCAGCCACCCACCGGGAACCAGTATAGGTCCTGAACCAAAATTTTGGACATGCGTTCAGCTCACTAAAAAAGAGTTGAAAAATGGAGCTCAGGGGCACAGCAATTCACAAACTGGCAGAGTAATAAAACTCAACTATCGTCCAAAAATCTGTTGAGGGAAGGCAACGAGGCGGACTTTAATGCGATGCAGAATAGCAGGAAACAGATTTAAAGAGGTACGTTGGAATCGCCTGTAAAGCACAGGAAGAGGGGCACAAGTTCGACAATGATGCACTTGGCCAAAAAGGGTGTATGCGTTTTTCCCTGAATATATTCAGGAGAAAACCCATACGCCCTTTTTGGCCAAGCAAGCAAGCGGGCAATGCAAATCTGCACTACAAAGAAGTATCACTTCCCACCGGTCAAAAGGGACATCCACAAAATGTGTAAAAACCAGAAAGGCAAGACAGGCCCTGGAGAACAGGGGGCCTTGTTATGCTGATGGGCGTGATGTAAATTGCCAACTGCCTCACTGGAGGAGTGCATTGTGTTCCCTAAAACAAGTAAACAACAGACCTACAGAGCCAAGGGCGCTTCCAGTCTAGGGAATATACCTTGGGAAAACTGAAAATCAATAAGACACGGCCACCCCAAAATTTAGGGCTGCACTGCTTACAGGAAGCTCAACGTGGGTACACCTTAAATATCCCACGAAATATAAACTTGGTTCAAATTATTGTGGTACTTACGTATGATGGAATATCCGTCAGCCATGAAATCAATGTCATAAGACCAGTAGAAGCAAAATGAATGGATTCTGGTAAGATGATTCTTAGTGAAATAAGTCACACAGAAAAAGAAACTTATCATAAAATATCACTTATGAAGATCCTGTAAACATGGCTACACATGAACTGAGTTAGGAAAGAGAACAGAGTCTCACATTTAAAAAACATTCTTATGCCTGCTTAAGGGGAAAGGAGAGGTGGGGTGATGCATAAAACTAGACTTTGATAGAATCACACGTACCCTTCCAAAAACCATCTATGGAATAGAAAAGACCTACACCTTCCTCAGTGAAAGGTACTCAGAACCCCATATTTCCCGGAGAGGAATATATCACACTAGAAAGAATCTTAAAACCTATGTATTGATATGTCTCCATAAGGGAATCAAGTGTGTCTAGATTGGCATAAACATGGCAGCGAGAATCAGCTCAAACCCACTATAAAAGGGAATTTCAAAAACAAAACAAATAGACAGGGAAATTCTTCACAATTCCTTCAGGGTCTCTGATGAAACCTGGAATAAGCCTATCTACAATGACAGCTGGATGTGGCAAAAGGCTGGACACTTGGGACTGAGCGGATTGGTGAGATTGGGTGAGCAAATGCAGACCCTTTCAAGCAATATTTCATGGCACCCATTCCATGGCTCCCAACTCTCCAGGTTGAAGGGAATATTACTACAGCTATAACATGTACAGGAAACCTAGAGAATATACACATGGTGAATACGACAGGTTTCTAAAACTCAACGATTAGTCCCTCTCCTGGTGCTCCAGTTTGACTTTCCAACTGCCTTACTATCAATCTCCCAACTTGGAGAGACAGGCCCTTTAACCTCCTGGTTTTCACAGGTTCCCAATTTGGCAGAGGATGGAAGGGACGAGGGAGAACCCATGAGAGAGTAGCTGTTAGGCATTTGGATGGGCACATGTCACTCTAATCTCCCGGCAGGAAGAAGAATTAACCAAAGTCTCAGCCACCCACCGGGAACCAGTATAGGACATGATCCAAAATTTTGGACTTGCGTTCAGCTCACAAAAAACGAGTTGAGAAATGGAGCTCAGGGGCACAGCAATTCACAAACTGGCAGAGTGATAAAGGACAACTATCGTCCAAAAATCTGTTGAGGGAAGTCAACGAGGCGGACTTGAAAGCGAGGCAAAATAGCAGGAAACAGATTTCAAGAGGTACCTTGGAATCGCCTGTAAAGCACAGGAAGAGGGGCACAACTTGGACAATGGTGCACTTGGCCAAAAAGGGCGTATGCGTTTTCTCCTGAATATATTCAGGAGAAAACGCATACGCCCTTTTTGGCCAAGCAAGCAGGCGGGCAATGCAAATCTGCACTACAAAGAAGTATCATTTCCCACCGGTCAAAAGGGACATCCACAAAATGTGTAAAAACCAGAAAGGCAAGACAGGCCCTGGAGAACTGGAAGCCTTGTTATGCTGATGGGCGGGATGTAAACTGCCAACTGCCTCACTGGAGGAGTGCATTGTGTTCCCTAAAACAAGTAAACAACAGAGCTACAGAGCCAAGGCCACTTCCAGTCTAGGGAATATACCTTGGGAAAAATGAAAACCAATAACAAAGAGCCACCTCCAAATTTAGGGCTGCACTGACTACAAGAACCTCAACTTGGGTACACCTTAAATATCCCAGGAAATATAAAAATGGTTCAAAACATTGTGGTACTTACGTACGATGGAATATCCCTCAGCCATGAAATCAATGTCATAAGACCAGTAGCATCAAAGTGAGTGGATTCAGGTACGATGATTCTAAGTGAAATAAGTCACACAGAAAAAGAAACTTATCATAAGATATCACTTAGGAAGATCCTGTAAACATGGCTACACGTGAACTGAGTTAGGAAAGAGAACAGAGTCTCACATTTAGAAAACACTCTTATGCCTTCTTAAGGGGGAAGGAGAGGTGTGGTGATGCATAAAACCAGAGTTTGATATAAGCACAGGTACCATTCCAAAAACCAACTATGGAATAGACAAGACCTACACCTTCCTCAGTGAAAGGGACTCAAACCCCATATTTCCCACAGATGAATATTTCTCACGAGTAAGAATCATAAAACTTATTTATTGATATGTATCCATAAGGGAATCTACTGAGTCTAGAATGGCATAAACATGGCAGCGAGAATCAGCTCAAACACACAATAAAAAGGAATTACAAAAACAAAACAAAAAAACCGGGTAATTCTTTAAAATTCCTTCGGGGTCTCTGATGAAACCTGGAATGACCCTATCTACAATGACAGCTGGAAGTGGCATAAGGCTGGACACTTGGGACTGAGAAAATTGGTGAGATTGGGTGAGCAAAGGCAGTCCCTTTCAAGCAATAATGCATGCCACCTCTTCCATGGGTCCCAACTCTTAATGTTGAAGGGAATATTACTACAGCAATAACATGTACGTGAAACCTAGAGAATAGACACACTGTGATTATGAAAGGTTTCTAAAACTCAACGAATAGTCCCTCTACTGCTGCTCTGGTTTGACTTTCCAACTGCTTTACTATCAATCAACCAACTAGGAGAGACAGCCCCTTTAACCTCCTGGTTCGCACAGGTTGTCAATTTGGCAGAGGATGAAAGGGAAGAAGAAGAAACAATGAGAGAGTAGCTGTTAGGCATTTGGACAGGCACATTTCATACTAATTTCCCGGCAGGAAGAAGAATTAACCAAAGTCTCAGCCACCCACCGGGAACCAGTATAGATCCTGAACCAAAATTTTGGACTTACGTTCAGCTCACAAAAATCGAGTTGTAAAATGGAGCTCAGGGGCACAGCAATTCACAAACTGGCAGAGTAATGCAGGACATCTATCGTCCATAAATCTGTTGAGGGAAGGAACCGAGGCGGACTTGAAAGCGATGCCGAATAGCAGGAAACAGATTTCAAGAGGTACGTTGGAATCGCCTTTAAAGCACAGGAAGAGAGGCACAACTTGGACAATGATGCACTTGGCCAAAAAGGGCGTATGCGTTTTCTCCTGAATATATTCAGGAGAAAACGCATACGCCCTTTTTGGCCAAGCAAGCAAGCGGGCAATGCGAATTTGCACTACAAAGAAGTGTCACTTCCCACCGGTCAAAAGGGACATCCACAAAATGTGTAAAAACCAGAATGGCATGACAGGGCCTGGATAACACGGAGCCTTTTTATGCTGATGGTCCGGATGTAAATTGCCAACTGCCTCTCTGGAGGAGTGCACTGTGTTCCCTAAAACAAGTAAACAACAGAGCTACAGAGCCAAGGACACTTTCAGTCTAGGGAATATATCTTGGGAAAACTGAAAATCAATAAGACAGAGTCACCCCAAAATTTAGGGCTGCACTGCTTACAAGAACCTCAACTTGGGTACACCTTAAATATCCCAGGAAATATAAAATGGATTCAAAAAAGTGTGGTACATACGAAAGATGTAATATCACTCATCCATGAAATCAATGTCATAAGACCAGTAGCAGCAAAATGAGTCGATTCAGGTATGATGATTCTAAGTGAAATAAGTCACACAGAAAAAGAAACTTATCATAAGATATGACTTTTGGAGATCCTGTAAACATGGCTACATATGAACTGAGTTAGGAAAGAGAACAGTGTCTCACATTTAGAAAAAAACTCGTATGCATGCTTAAGGGAGAAAGAGAGGTGGGGTAATGCATAAAACCAGAGTTTGATATAATCACAGGGACCGTTCCAAAAACTTACTATGGAATAGATAAGACCTACACCTTCCTCAGTGAAAGGGACTCAAAACCACATATTTCCCGCAGAGGAATAGATCTGACTAGTAAGAATCTTAAAACCTATGTATTGATATGTCTCCATAAGGTTATCAAGTGTGTCTTGACTGGCATAAACATGGCAGCGAGAATCAGCTCAAACCCACTATAAAAAGGAATTGCAAAAACAAAACAAAAAAACAGGGAAAGTCTTTACAATTCCTTCAGGGTCTCTGATGAAACGTGGAATGAACCTATCTACAATGACAGCTGGATATGGCATAAGGCTGGACACTTGGGACTGAGAGGATTGGTGAGATTGGGTGAGCAAATGCAGACACTTTCAAGCAATAATGCATGGCCCCCATTCCATGGGTCCCAACTCTCCAGGTTCAAGGGAATATTACTACAGCTATAACATGTACAGGAAACCTAGAGAATGGACACACTGTGAATACGAAAGGTTTCTAAAACTCAACGAATAATCCCTCTCCTGGTGCTATAGTTTGACTTTCCAACTGCCTTACTATCAATCTCCCAACTTGGAGAGACAGGCCCTTTAACCTCCTGGTTTGCACAGGTTCCCAATTTGGCAGAGGATGGAAGGGACGAGGGAGAACCCATGAGAGAGTAGCTGTTAGGCATTTGGACGGGCACATGTCACTCTAATTTCCCGGCAGGAAGAAGAATTAACCAAAGTCTCAGCCACCCACCGGGAACCAGTATAGGACATGATCCAAAATTTTGGACTTGCGTTCAGCTCACAAAAAACGAGTTGAGAAATGGAGCTCAGGGGCACAGCAATTCACAAACTGGCAGAGTGATAAAGGACAACTATCGTCCAAAAATCTGTTGAGGGAAGTCAACGAGGCGGACTTGAAAGCGAGGCAAAATAGCAGGAAACAGATTTCAAGAGGTACCTTGGAATCGCCTGTAAAGCACAGGAATAGGGGCACAACATGGACAATGGTGCACTTGGCCAAAAAGGGTGTATGCGTTTTCTCCTGAATATATTCAGGAGAAAACGCATACGCCCTTTTTGGCCAAGCAAGCAAGGGGGCAATGCAAATCTGCACTACAAAGAAGTATCATTTCCCACCGGTCAAAAGGGACATCCACAAAATGTGTAAAAACCAGAAAGGCAAGACAGGCCCTGGAGAACTGGAAGCCTTGTTATGCTGAAGGGCGGGATGTAAACTGCCAACTGCCTCACTGGAGGAGTGCATTGTGTTCCCTAAAACAAGTAAACAACAGAGCTACAGAGCCAAGGCCACTTCCAGTCTAGGGAATATACCTTGGGAAAACTGAAAATCAATAAGAAAGAGCCACATCCAAATTTAGGGCTGCACTGACTACAAGATCCTCAACTTGGGTACACCTTAAATATCCCAGGAAATATAAAAATGGTTCAAAACATTGTGGTACTTACGTACGATGGAATATCCCTCAGCCATGAAATCAATGTCATAAGACCAGTAGCAGCGAAGTGAGTGGATTCAGGTACGATGATTCTAAGTGAAATAAGTCACACAGAAAAAGAAACTTATCATAAGATATCACTTAGGAAGATCCTGTAAACATGGCTACACGTGAACTGAGTTAGGAAAGAGAACAGAGTCTCACATTTAGAAAACACTCTTATGCCTGCATAAAGGGGAAGGAGAGGTGGGGTGATGCATAAAACCAGAGTTTGATATAAGCACAGGGTCCGTTTCAAAAACCAACTTTGGAATAGACAAGACCTACACCTTTCTCAGTGAAAGAGACTCAAAACCCCATATTTCCCACAGAGGAATATATCTGACTAGTAAGAATCTTAAAACCTATGTATTGATATGTCTCCATAAGGGAATCAAGTGTGTCTAGAGTGGCATAAACATGGCAGCGAGAATCAGCTCAAACCCACTATAAAAAGGAATTTCAAAAGCAAAACCAAAAAACAGGGAAATTCTTTACAATTCCTTCAGGGTGTCTGAGTAAACCTGGAAAGACCCTATCTACAAAGACAGCTGGATGTGGCATAAGGCTGGACACTTGGGACTGAGAGGATTGGTGAGATTGGGTGAGCAAATGCAGACTCTTTCAAGCAATAATGCATGGCCCCCATTCCATGGGTCCCAACTCTCCAGGTTCAAGGGAATATTACTACAGCTATAACATGTACAGGAAACCTAGAGAATGGACACACTGTGAATACGAAAGGTTTCTAAAACTCAACGAATAATCCCTCTCCTGGTGCTCCAGTTTGACTTTCGAACTGCCTTACTATCAATCTCCCAACTTGGAGAGACAGGCCCTTTAACCTCCTGGTTTGCACAGGTTCCCAATTTGGCAGAGGATGGAAGGGACAAGGGAGAACCCATGAGAGAGTAGCTGTTAGGCATTTGGACGGGCACATGTCACTCTAATTTCCCGGCAGGAAGAAGAATTAACCAAAGTCTCAGCCACCCACCGGGAACCAGTATAGGACATGATCCAAAATTTTGGACTTGCGTTCAGCTCACAAAAAACGAGTTGAGAAATGGAGCTCAGGGGCACAGCAATTCGCAAACTGGCAGAGTGATAAAGGACAACTACCGTCCAAAAATCTGTTGAGGGAATGCAGCGAGCCAGACTTGAAAGTGAGGCAGAAGAGAAGGAAACAGATTTCAAGAGGTACGTTGGAAACGCCTTTAAAGCACAGGAAGAGGGGCACAACTTTGACACTGATGGAATTGGACAAAAAGGGCGTATGCGTTTTCTCCTGAATATATTCAGGAGAAAATGCATACGCCCTTTTTGGCCAAGCAAGCAAGCGGGCAATGCAAATCTGCACTACAAAGAAGTATCACACCAAACGGTCAAAAGGGACATCCACAAAATGTGTAAAAACCTGAAAGGCAAGACATGCCCTGGAGAACACGGAGCCATGTTATGCTGATGGGCGGGATGTAAATTGCCAACTGCCTCTCTGGAGGAGTGCATTGTGTTACCTAAAACAAGTAAACAACAGAGCTACAGAGCCAAGGGCGTTTCCTGTCTAGGGAATATACCTTGGGAAAACTGAAAATCAATAAGACAGAGCCACCCCAAAATTTAGGGCTGCACGGCTTACAAGAACCTCAACTTGGGTACACCTTAAATATCGCAGGAAAAATAAAATTGGTTTAAAATATTGTGGTACTTACGTACGATGGAATATCCCTCAGCCATGAAATCAATGTCAGAAGACCAGTTGCACAAAATGAGTCGATTCAGGTATGATGATTCTAAGTGAAATAAGTCACACAGAAAAAGAAACCTATCATAAGATATCACTTATGAAGCTCCTTTAAACATGGCTACACATGAACTGAGTTAGGAAAGAGAACAGAGTCTCACATTTAGAAAACACTCTTATGCCTTCTTAAAGGGGAAGGAGAGGTGGGGTGATGAATAAAACCAGAGTTTGATATAAGCTCAGGCCATGTTCCAAAAACCAACTATTGAATAGACAAGACCTACACCTTCCTCAATGAAAGGGAATCAAAACCCCATATTTCCTGCAGAGGAATATATTTCACTTGTAAGAATATTAAAACCAATGTATTGATATATCTGCATAAGGGAATCAAGTGTGTCTAGAGTGGCATAAACATGGCAGCGAGAATCAGCTCAAACCCACTATAAAAAGTAATTTCAAAAACAAAAGAAAAAAACAGGGAAATTCTTTATAATTCCCTCAGGGTCTCTGATGAAACCTGAAATGACTCTATCTACAATGACAGCTGGATGTGGCATAAGGCTGGACACTTGGGACTGAGAGGACTGGTGAGATTGGGTGAGCAAAAGCAGACCCTTTAAAGCAATAATGCATGGACCCATTCCATGGGTCCCAACTCTTCAGATTGAAGTGAATATTACGACAGCTATAACATGTACGGGAAACCTAGAGAATGGACACACTGGGAATACGAAAGGTTACTAAAACTCAATGAATTGTCCCTCTCCTGGTGCTCTGGTTTGACTTTCCAACTGATTTACTATCAATCTCCCAACATGGAGAGACAGCCCCTTTTACCTCCTGGTTTGCACAGGTTGCCAATTTGGCTGAGGAGGAATGGGAATAGGGAGATCCAATGAGAGAGTAGCTGTTAGGCATTTGGACGGGCACATGTCACTCTAATTTCCCGGCAGGAAGAAGAATTAACCAAAATCTCTCCCACCCACCGGGAACCAGTATAAGTGCTGAACCAAAATTTTGGACTTGCTTTCAGCTCACAAAAAACGAGTTGAAAAATTGAGCTCAGGGGCACAGCAATTCACAAACTGGCAGAGTAATAAAGGACAACTATCGTCCAAAAATCTGTTGAGGGAAGGCAACGAGGCGGACTTGAATGTGAGGCAGAATGGCAGGAAACAGATTTCAAGAGGTACGTTGGAATCACCTTTAAAGCACAGGAAGAGGGGCACAACTTGGACAATGATGCACTTGGCCAAAAAGGGCGTATGCGTTTTCTCCTGAATATATTCAGGAGAAAACGCATACGCCCTTTTTGGCCAAGCAAGCAAGCGGGCAATGCAAATCTGCACTACAAAGAAGTATCACTTCCCACCGGTCAAAAGGGACATCCACAAAATGTGTAAAAACCTGAAAGGCAAGACAGACCCTGGAGAACAAGGAGCCTTGTTATGCTGATGGGCGGGATGTAAATTGCCAACTGCCTCTCTGGAAGAGTGCATTGTGTTCCCTAAAACAAGTAAACAACAGAGCTACAGAGCCAAGGGCACTTCCAGTCTAGGGAATATACCTTGGGAAAACTGAAAATCAATAAGACAGAGCCACCCCAAAATTTAGGGCTGCACTGCTTACAAGAACCTCAACATGGGTACACCTTAAATATCCTAGGAAATATAAAATTGGTTCAAAAAATTGTGGTACTTACGTACGATGGAATATCCCTCAGCCATGAAATCAATGTCATAAGACCAGTTGCACCAAAATGAGTGGATTCAGGTACGATGATTCTAAGTGAAATATGTCACACAGAAAATGAAACTTATCATAAGATATCACTTATGAAGATCCTGTAAACATGGCTACACATGAACTGAGTTAGGAAAGAGAACAGAGTCTCACATTTAGAAAACACTGTTATGCCTTCTTAAGGGGGAAGGAGAGGTGTGGTGATGCATAAAACCAGAGTTTGATATAAGCACAGGTACCATTCCAAAAACCAACTATGGAATAGACAAGACCTACACCTTCCTCAGTGAAAGGGACTCAAAACCCCATATTTCCCACAGATGAATATTTCTCACGAGTAAGAATCATAAAACTTATTTATTGATATGTATCCATAAGGGAAACTACTGAGTCTAGAATGGCATAAACATGGCAGCGAGAATCAGCTCAAACACACAATAAAAACGAATTACAAAAACAAAACAAAAAAAACGGGAAATTCTTTAAAATTCCTTCGGGGTCTCTGATGAAATCTGGAATGACCCTATCTACAATGACAGCTGGATGTGGCATAAGGCTGGACACTTGGGACTGAGAGGATTGGTGAGATTGGGTGAGCAAATGCAGACCCTTTAAAGCAATAATGCATGGCCCCATTCCATGGGTGCCAACTCTCCAGGTTCAAGGGAATATTACTACAGCTATAACATGTACAGGAAACCTAGAGAATGGACACACTGTGAACACGAAAGGTTTCTAAAACTCAACGAATAGTCCCTCTACTGCTGCTCTGGTTTGACTTTCCAACTGCTTTACTATCAATCAACCAACTAGGAGAGACAGCCCCTTTAACCTCCTGGTTCGCACAGGTTGTCAATTTGGCAGAGGATGAAAGGGAAGAGGAAGAAACAATGAGAGAGTAGCTGTTAGGCATTTGTACAGGCACATTTCATACTAATTTCCCGGCAGGAAGAAGAATTAACCAAAGTCTCAGCCACCCACCGGGAACCAGTATAGATCCTGAACCAAAATTTTGGAATTGCGTTCAGCTCACAAAAATCGAGTTGTAAAATGGAGCTCAGGGGCACAGCAATTCACAAACTGGCAGAGTAAT
Organism: Mesoplodon densirostris; assembly: GCF_025265405.1. Taxonomy (NCBI): domain Eukaryota; kingdom Metazoa; phylum Chordata; class Mammalia; order Artiodactyla; family Ziphiidae; genus Mesoplodon; species Mesoplodon densirostris. The sequence continues at coordinate 1,555,928 of NW_026778200.1, read as the reverse complement.
ACAGGACATCTATCGTCCATAAATCTGTTGAGGGAAGGAAACGAGGCGGACTTGAAAGCGATGCCGAATAGCAGGAAATAGATTTCAAGAGGTACCTTGGAATCGCCTTTAAAGCACAGGAAGAGAGGCACAACTTTGACACTGATGCAATTGGAGAAAAAGGGCGTATGCGTTTTCTCCTGAATATATTCAGGAGAAAACGCATACGCCCTTTTTGGCCAAGCAAGCAAGCGGTCAATGCAAATTTGCACTACAAAGAAGTGTCACTTCCCACCGGTCAAAAGGGACATCCACAAAATGTGTAAAAACCAGAAAGGCATGACAGGGCCTGGAGAACACGGAGCCTTTTTATGCTGATGGTCCGGATGTAAATTGCCAACTGCCTCTCTGGAGGAGTGCACTGTGTTCCCTAAAACAAGTAAACAACAGAGCTACAGAGCCAAGGGCACTTTCAGTCTAGGGAATATATCTTGGGAAAACTGAAAATCAATAAGACAGAGTCACCCCAAAATTTAGGGCTGCACTGCTTACAAGAACCTCAACTTGGGTACAGCTTAAATATCCCAGGAAATATAATATGGATTCAAAAAATTGTGGTACATACGAAAGATGTAATATCCCTCATCCATGAAATCAATGTTATAAGACCAGTAGCAGCAAAATGAGTCGATTCAGGTACGATGATTCTAAGTGAAATAAGTCACACAGAAAAAGAAACTTATCATAAGATATGACTTTTGGAGATCCTGTAAACATGGCTACATATGAAATGAGTTAGGAAAGAGAACAGTGTCTCATATTTAGAAAAAAACTCGTATGCATGCTTAAGGGAGAAAGAGAGGTGGGGTAATGCATAAAACCAGAGTTTGATATTATCACAGGGACCGTTCCAAAAACTTACTATGGAATAGATAAGACCTACACCTTCCTCAGTGAAAGGGACTCAAAACCACATATTTCCTGCAGAGGAATAGATCTGACTAGTAAGAATCTTAAAACCTATGTATTGATATGTCTCCATAAGGTTATCAAGTGTGTCTTGACTGGCATAAACATGGCAGCGAGAATCAGCTCAAACCGACTATAAAATGGAATTTCAAAAACAAAACAAAAAAACAGGGAAAGTCTTTACAATTCCTTCAGGGTCTCTGATGAAACGTGGAATGAACCTATCTACAATGACAGCTGGATATGGCATAAGGCTGGACACTTGGGACTGAGAAGATTGGTGAGATTGGGTGAGCAAATGCAGACCCATTAAAGCAAGAATGCGTGGCCCCCATTCCATGGGTCCCAACTCTCGAGGTTGAAGGGAATATTAATACAGCAAGAACTGGTACAGGAAACCTAGAGAATGGACACACTGTGAATATGAAATGTTTCTAAATCTCAACGAATAGTCCCACTCCTGGTGCTCTGGTTTGACTTTCCAACTGCTTTACTATCAATCTCCAAACTTGGAGACACAGCGCCATTTACCTCCTGGTTCGAACAGGTTGCCAATTTGGCAGAGGATGAAAGGGAAGAGGGAGAACCAATGAGAGAGTAGCTGTTAGGCATTTGGACGGGCACGTGCACTCTAATATACCGGTAGGAAGAAGAATTAACCAAAGTCTCAGCCACCCACCGGGAACCAGTATAGGTCCTGAACCAAAATTTTGGACATGCGTTCAGCTCACTAAAAAAGAGTTGAAAAATGGAGCTCAGGGGCACAGCAATTCACAAACTGGCAGAGTAATAAAACTCAACTATCGTCCAAAAATCTGTTGAGGGAAGGCAACGAGGCGGACTTTAATGCGATGCAGAATAGCAGGAAACAGATTTAAAGAGGTACGTTGGAATCGCCTGTAAAGCACAGGAAGAGGGGCACAAGTTCGACAATGATGCACTTTGCCAAAAAGGGCGTATGCGTTTTTCCCTGAATATATTCAGGAGAAAACGCATACGCCCTTTTTGGCCAAGCAAGCAAGCGGGCAATGCAAATCTGCACTACAAAGAAGTATCACTTCCCACCGGTCAAAAGGGACATCCACAAAATGTGTAAAAACCAGAAAGGCAAGACAGGCCCTGGAGAACAGGGGGCCTTGTTATGCTGATGGGCGTGATGTAAATTGCCAACTGCCTCACTGGAGGAGTGCATTGTGTTCCCTAAAACAAGTAAACAACAGACCTACAGAGCCAAGGGTGCTTCCAGTCTAGGGAATATACCTTGGGAAAACTGAAAATCAATAAGACACGGCCACCCCAAAATTTAGGGCTGCACTGCTTACAGGAAGCTCAACGTGGGTACACCTTAAATATCCCACGAAATATAAACTTGGTTCAAATTATTGTGGTACTTACGTATGATGGAATATCCGTCAGCCATGAAATCAATGTCATAAGACCAGTAGAAGCAAAATGATTGGATTCTGGTAAGATGATTCTTAGTGAAATAAGTCACACAGAAAAAGAAACTTATCATAAAATATCACTTATGAAGATCCTGTAAACATGGCTACACATGAACTGAGTTAGGAAAGAGAACAGAGTCTCACATTTAAAAAACATTCTTATGCCTGCTTAAGGGGAAAGGAGAGGTGGGGTGATGCATAAAACTAGACTTTGATAGAATCACACGTACCCTTCCAAAAACCATCTATGGAATAGAAAAGACCTACACCTTCCTCAGTGAAAGGTACTCAGAACCCCATATTTCCCGGAGAGGAATATATCACACTAGAAAGAATCTTAAAACCTATGTATTGATATGTCTCCATAAGGGAATCAAGTGTGTCTAGATTGGCATAAACATGGCAGCGAGAATCAGCTCAAACCCACTATAAAAGGGAATTTCAAAAACAAAACAAATAGACAGGGAAATTCTTCACAATTCCTTCAGGGTCTCTGATGAAACCTGGAATAAGCCTATCTACAATGACAGCTGGATGTGGCAAAAGGCTGGACACTTGGGACTGAGCGGATTGGTGAGATTGGGTGAGCAAATGCAGACCCTTTCAAGCAATATTTCATGGCACCCATTCCATGGCTCCCAACTCTCCAGGTTGAAGGGAATATTACTACAGCTATAACATGTACAGGAAACCTAGAGAATATACACATGGTGAATACGACAGGTTTCTAAAACTCAACGATTAGTCCCTCTCCTGGTGCTCCAGTTTGACTTTCCAACTGCCTTACTATCAATCTCCCAACTTGGAGAGACAGGCCCTTTAACCTCCTGGTTTTCACAGGTTCCCAATTTGGCAGAGGATGGAAGGGACGAGGGAGAACCCATGAGAGAGTAGCTGTTAGGCATTTGGATGGGCACATGTCACTCTAATCTCCCGGCAGGAAGAAGAATTAACCAAAGTCTCAGCCACCCACCGGGAACCAGTATAGGACATGATCCAAAATTTTGGACTTGCGTTCAGCTCACAAAAAACGAGTTGAGAAATGGAGCTCAGGGGCACAGCAATTCACAAACTGGCAGAGTGATAAAGGACAACTATCACCCAAAAATCTGTTGAGGGAAGTCAACGAGGCGGACTTGAAAGCGAGGCAAAATATCAGGAAACAGATTTCAAGAGGTACCTTGGAATCGCCTGTAAAGCACAGGAAGAGGGGCACAACTTGGACAATGGTGCACTTGGCCAAAAAGGGCGTATGCGTTTTCTCCTGAATATATTCAGGAGAAAACGCATACGCCCTTTTTGGCCAAGCAAGCAAGCGGGCAATGCAAATCTGCACTACAAAGAAGTATCATTTCCCACCGGTCAAAAGGGACATCCACAAAATGTGTAAAAACCAGAAAGGCAAGACAGGCCCTGGAGAACTGGAAGCCTTGTTATGCTGATGGGCGGGATGTAAACTGCCAACTGCCTCACTGGAGGAGTGCATTGTGTTCCCTAAAACAAGTAAACAACAGAGCTACAGAGCCAAGGCCACTTCCAGTCTAGGGAATATACCTTGGGAAAAATGAAAACCAATAAGAAAGAGCCACCTCCAAATTTAGGGCTGCACTGACTACAAGAACCTCAACTTGGGTACACCATAAATATCCCAGGAAATATAAAAATGGTTCAAAACATTGTGGTACTTACGTACGATGGAATATCCCTCAGCCATGAAATCAATGTCATAAGACCAGTAGCAGCAAAGTGAGTGGATTCAGGTACGATGATTCTAAGTGAAATAAGTCACACAGAAAAAGAAACTTATCATAAGATATCACTTAGGAAGATCCTGTAAACATGGCTACACGTGAACTGAGTTAGGAAAGAGAACAGAGTCTCACATTTAGAAAACACTCTTATGCCTGCATAAAGGGGAAGGAGAGGTGGGGTGATGCATAAAACCAGAGTTTGATATAAGCACAGGGACCGTTTCAAAAACCAACTTTGGAATAGACAAGACCTACACCTTCCTCAGTGAAAGAGACTCAAAACCCCATATTTCCCAAAGAGGAATATATCTGACTAGTAAGAATCTTAAAACCTATGTATTGATATGTCTCCATAAGGGAATCAAGTGTGTCTAGAGTGGCATAAACATGGCAGCGAGAATCAGCTCAAACCCACTATAAAAAGGAATTTCAAAAGCAAAACGAAAAAACAGGGAAATTCTTTACAATTCCTTCAGGGTGTCTGAGGAAACCTGGAAAGACCCTATCTACAATGACAGCTGGATGTGGCATAAGGCTGGACACTTGGGACTGAGAGGATTGGTGAGATTGGGTGAGCAAATGCAGACCCTTTCAAGCAGTAATGCATAGCCCCCATTCCATGGGTCCCAACTCTCCAGTTTGAAGGGAATATTACTACAGCTATAACATGTACAGGAAACCTAGAGAATGTACACATGGTGAATACGAAATGTTTCTAAAACTCAACGATTAGTCCCTCTCCTGGTGCTCCAGTTTGACTTTCCAACTGCCTTACTATCAATCTCCCAACTTGGAGAGACAGGCCCTTTAACCTCCTGGTTTGCACAGGTTCCCAATTTGGCAGAGGATGGAAGGGACGAGGGAGAACCCATGAGAGAGTAGCTGTTAGGCATTTGGACGGGCACATGTCACTCTAATTTCCCGGCAGGAAGAAGAATTAACCAAAGTCTCAGCCACCCACCGGGAACCAGTATAGGACATGATCCAAAATTTTGGACTTGTGTTCAGCTCACAAAAAAAGAGTAGAGAAATGGAGCTCAGGAGCACAGCAATTCACAAACGGGCAGAGTGATAAAGGACAACTACCGTCCAAAAATCTGTTGAGGGAATGCAGCGAGCCAGAATTGAAAGTGAGGCAGAAGAGCAGGAAACAGATTTCAAGAGGTACGTTGGAATCGCCTTTAAAGCACAGGAAGAGGGGCACAACTTTGACACTGATGGAATTGGACAAAAAGGGCGTATGCGTTTTCTCCTGAATATATTCAGGAGAAAACGCATACGCCCTTTTTGGCCAAGCAAGCAAGCGGGCAATGCAAATCTGCACTACAAAGAAGTATCACACCAAACGGTCAAAAGGGACATCCACAAAATGTGTAAAAACCTGAAAGGCAAGACATGCCCTGGAGAACACGGAGCCATGTTATGCTGATGGGCGGGATGTAAATTGCCAACTGCCTCTCTGGAGGAGTGCATTGTGTTACCTAAAACAAGTAAACAACAGAGCTACAGAGCCAAGGCCACTTCCAGTCTAGGGAATATACCTTGGGAAAACTGAAAATCAATAAGACAGAGCCACCTCAAAATTTAGGGCTGCACTGCTTACAAGAACCTCAACATGGGTACACCTTAAATATCCTAGGAAATATAAAATTGGTTCAAAAAATTGTGGTACTTACGTACGATGGAATATCCCTCATCTATGAAATCAATGTCATAAGACCAGTTGCACCAAAATGAGTGGATTCAGGTACGATGATTCTAAGTGAAATATGTCACACAGAAAATGAAACTTATCATAAGATATCACTTATGAAGATCCTGTAAACATGGCTACACATGAACTGAGTTAGGAAAGAGAACAGAGTCTCACATTTAGAAAACACTCTTATGCCTTCTTAAGGGGGAAGGAGAGGTGTGGTGATGCATAAAACCAGAGTTTGATATAAGCACAGGTACCATTCCAAAAACCAACTATGGAATAGACAAGACCTACACCTTCCTCAGTGAAAGGGACTCAAAACCCCATATTTCCCACAGATGAATATTTCTCACGAGTAAGAATCATAAAACTTATTTATTGATATGTATCCATAAGGGAATCTACTGAGTCTAGAATGGCATAAACATGGCAGCGAGAATCAGCTCAAACACACAATAAAAAGGAATTACAAAAACAAAACAAAAAAACCGGGTAATTCTTTAAAATTCCTTCGGGGTCTCTGATGAAACCTGGAATGACCCTATCTACAATGACAGCTGGAAGTGGCATAAGGCTGGACACTTGGGACTGAGAAAATTGGTGAGATTGGGTGAGCAAAGGCAGTCCCTTTCAAGCAATAATGCATGCCACCTCTTCCATGGGTCCAAACTCTTCATGTTGAAGGGAATATTACTACAGCAATAACATGTACGTGAAACCTAGAGAATAGACACACTGTGATTATGAAAGGTTTCTAAAACTCAACGAATAGTCCCTCTACTGCTGCTCTGGTTTGACTTTCCAACTGCTTTACTATCAATCAACCAACTAGGAGAGACAGCCCCTTTAACCTCCTGGTTCGCACAGGTTGTCAATTTGGCAGAGGATGAAAGGGAAGAAGAAGAAACAATGAGAGAGTAGCTGTTAGGCATTTGGACAGGCACATTTCATACTAATTTCCCGGCAGGAAGAAGAATTAACCAAAGTCTCAGCCACCCACCGGGAACCAGTATAGATCCTGAACCAAAATTTTGGACTTACGTTCAGCTCACAAAAATCGAGTTGTAAAATGGAGCTCAGGGGCACAGCAATTCACAAACTGGCAGAGTAATGCAGGACATCTATCGTCCATAAATCTGTTGAGGGAAGGAAACGAGGCGGACTTGAAAGCGATGCCGAATAGCAGGAAACAGATTTCAAGAGGTACGTTGGAATCACCTTTAAAGCACAGGAAGAGAGGCACAACTTGGACAATGATGCACTTGGCCAAAAAGGGCGTATGCGTTTTCTCCTGAATATATTCAGGAGAAAACGCATACGCCCTTTTTGGCCAAGCAAGCAAGCGGGCAATGCAAATTTGCACTACAAAGAAGTGTCACTTCCCACCGGTCAAAAGGGACATCCACAAAATGTGTAAAAACCAGAATGGCATGACAGGGCCTGGATAACACGGAGCCTTTTTATGCTGATGGTCCGGATGTAAATTGCCAACTGCCTCTCTGGAGGAGTGCACTGTGTTCCCTAAAACAAGTAAACAACAGAGCTACAGAGCCAAGGACACTTTCAGTCTAGGGAATATATCTTGGGAAAACTGAAAATCAATAAGACAGAGTCACCCCAAAATTTAGGGCTGCGCTGCTTACAAGAACCTCAACTTGGGTACACCTTAAATATCCCAGGAAATATAAAATGGATTCAAAAAATTGTGGTACATACGAAAGATGTAATATCACTCATCCATGAAATCAATGTCATAAGACCAGTAGCAGCAAAATGAGTCGATTCAGGTATGATGATTCTAAGTGAAATAAGTCACACAGAAAAAGAAACTTATTATAAGATATGACTTTTGGAGATCCTGTAAACATGGCTACATATGAACTGAGTTAGGAAAGAGAACAGTGTCTCACATTTAGAAAAAAACTCGTATGCATGCTTAAGGGAGAAAGAGAGGTGGGGTAATGCATAAAACCAGAGTTTGATATAATCACAGGGACCGTTCCAAAAACTTACTATGGAATAGATAAGACCTACACCTTCCTCAGTGAAAGGGACTCAAAACCACATATTTCCCACAGAGGAATAGATCTGACTAGTAAGAATCTTAAAACCTATGTATTGATATGTCTCCATAAGGTTATCAAGTGTGTCTTGACTGGCATAAACATGGCAGCGAGAATCAGCTCAAACCCACTATAAAAAGGAATTGCAAAAACAAAACAAAAAAACAGGGAAAGTCTTTACAATTCCTTCAGGGTCTCTGATGAAACGTGGAATGAACCTATCTACAATGACAGCTGGATATGGCATAAGGCTGGACACTTGGGACTGAGAGGATTGGTGAGATTGGGTGAGCAAATGCAGACACTTTCAAGCAATAATGCATGGCCCCCATTCCATGGGTCCCAACTCTCCAGGTTCAAGGGAATATTACTACAGCTATAACATGTACAGGAAACCTAGAGAATGGACACACTGTGAATACGAAAGGTTTCTAAAACTCAATGAATAATCCCTCTCCTGGTGCTATAGTTTGACTTTCCAACTGCCTTACTATCAATCTCCCAACTTGGAGAGACAGGCCCTTTAACCTCCTGGTTTGCACAGGTTCCCAATTTGGCAGAGGATGGAAGGGACGAGGGAGAACCCATGAGAGAGTAGCTGTTAGGCATTTGGACGGGCACATGTCACTCTAATTTCCCGGCAGGAAGAAGAATTAACCAAAGTCTCAGCCACCCACCGGGAACCAGTATAGGACATGATCCAAAATTTTGGACTTGCGTTCAGCTCACAAAAAACGAGTTGAGAAATGGAGCTCAGGGGCACAGCAATTCACAAACTGGCAGAGTGATAAAGGACAACTATCGTCCAAAAATCTGTTGAGGGAAGTCAACGAGGCGGACTTGAAAGCGAGGCAAAATAGCAGGAAACAGATTTCAAGAGGTACCTTGGAATCGCCTGTAAAGCACAGGAATAGGGGCACAACTTGGACAATGGTGCACTTGGCCAAAAAGGGTGTATGCGTTTTCTCCTGAATATATTCAGGAGAAAACGCATACGCCCTTTTTGGCCAAGCAAGCAAGCGGGCAATGCAAATCTGCACTGCAAAGAAGTATCACTTCCCACCGGTCAAAAGGGACATACACAAAATGTGTAAAAACCAGAAAGGCAAGACAGGCCCTGGAGAACAGGGAGCCTTGTTATGCTGATGGGTGGGATGTAAATTGCCAACTGCCTCACTGGAGGAGTGCATTGTGTTCCCTAAAACAAGTAAACAACAGAGCTACAACGCCAAGGCCACTCCCAGTCTAGGGAATATACCTGGGGAAAACTGAAAATCAATAAGAAAGAGCCACCTCCAAATTTAGGGCTGTACTGACTACAAGAACCTAAACTTGGGTACACCTTAAATATCCCAGGAAATATAAAAATGGTTCAAAATATTGTGGTACTTACGTACGATGGAATATTCCTCAGCCATGAAATCAATGTCATAAGACCAGTAGCAGCAAAGTGAGTGGATTCAGGTACGATGATTCTAAGTGAAATAAGTCACACAGAAAAAAGAAACTTATCATAAGATATCACTTAGGAAGATCCTGTAAACATGGCTACACGTGAACTGAGTTAGGAAAGAGAACAGAGTCTCACATTTAGAAAACACTCTTATGCCTGCATAAAGCGGAATGAGAGGTGGGGTGATGCATAAAACCAGAGTTTGATATAAGCACAGGGACCGTTTCAAAACCAACTTTGGAATAGACAAGACCTACACCTTCCTCAGTGAAAGAGACTCAAAACCCCATATTTCCCGCAGAGGAATATATCTGACTAGTAAGAATCTTAAAACCTATGTATTGATATGTCTCCATAAGGGAATCAAGTGTATCTAGAGTGGCATAAACATGGCAGCGAGAATCAGCTCAAACCCAGTATAAAAAGGAATTTCAAAAGCAAAACCAAAAAACAGGGAAATTCTTTACAATTCCTTCAGGGTGTCTGAGGAAACCTGGAAAGACCCTATCTACAATGACAGCTGGATGTGGCATAAGGCTGGACACTTGGGACTGAGAGGATTGGTGAGATTGGGTGAGCAAATGCAGACCCTTTCAAGCAATAATGCATGGCCCCCATTCCATGGGTCCCAACTCTCCAGGTTCAAGGGAATATTACTACAGCTATAACATGTACAGGAAACCTAGAGAATGGACACACTGTGAATACGAAAGGTTTCTAAAACTCAACGAATAGTCCCTCTCCTGGTGCTCCAGTTTGACTTTCCAACTGCCTTACTATCAATCTCCCAACTTGGAGAGACAGGCCCTTTAACCTCCTGGTTTGCACAGGTTCCCAATTTGGCAGAGGATGGAAGGGACGAGAGAGAACCCATGAGAGAGTAGCTGTTAGGCATTTGGACGGGCACATGTCACTCTAATTTCCCGGCAGGAAGAAGAATTAACCAAAGTCTCAGCCACCCACCGGGAACCAGTATAGGACATGATCCAAAATTTTGGACTTGCGTTCAGCTCACAAAAAAAGAGTTGAGAAATGGAGCTCAGGAGCACAGCAATTCACAAACTGGCAGAGTGATAAAGGACAACTACCGTCCAAAAATCTGTTGAGGGAATGCAGCGAGCCAGACTTGAAAGTGAGGCAGAAGAGAAGGAAACAGATTTCAAGAGGTACGTTGGAAACGCCTTTAAAGCACAGGAAGTGGGGCACAACTTTGACACTGATGGAATTGGACAAAAAGGGCGTATGCGTTTTCTCCTGAATATATTCAGGAGAAAACGCATACGCCCTTTTTGGCCAAGCAAGCAAGCGGGCAATGCAAATCTGCACTACAAAGAAGTATCACACCAAACGGTCAAAAGGGACATCCACAAAATGTGTAAAAACCTGAAAGGCAAGACATGCCCTGGAGAACACGGAGCCATGTTATGCTGATGGGCGGGATGTAAATTGCCAACTGCCTCTCTGGAGGAGTGCATTGTGTTACCTAAAACAAGTAAACAACAGAGCTACAGAGCCAAGGGCGTTTCCTGTCTAGGGAATATACCTTGGGAAAACTGAAAATCAATAAGACAGAGCCACCCCAAAATTTAGGGCTGCACTGCTTACAAGAACCTCAACTTGGGTACACCTTAAATATCGCAGGAAAAATAAAATTGGTTTAAAATATTGTGGTACTTACGTACGATGGAATATCCCTCAGCCATGAAATCAATGTCAGAAGACCAGTTGCACAAAATGAGTCGATTCAGGTATGATGATTCTAAGTGAAATAAGTCACACAGAAAAAGAAACCTATCATAAGATATCACTTATGAAGCTCCTTTAAACATGGCTACACATGAACTGAGTTAGGAAAGAGAACAGAGTCTCACATTTAGAAAACACTCTTATGCCTTCTTAAAGGGGAAGGAGAGGTGGGGTGATGAATAAAACCAGAGTTTGATATAAGCTCAGGCCATGTTCCAAAAACCAACTATTGAATAGACAAGACCTATACCTTCCTCAGTGAAAGGGAATCAAAACCCCATATTTCCTGCAGAGGAATATATTTCACTTGTAAGAATATTAAAACCAATGTATTGATATATCTGCATAAGGGAATCAAGTGTGTCTAGAGTGGCATAAACATGGCAGCGAGAATCAGCTCAAACCCACTATAAAAAGTAATTTCAAAAACAAAAGAAAAAAACAGGGAAATTCTTTATAATTCCCTCAGGGTCTCTGATGAAACCTGAAATGACTCTATCTACAATGACAGCTGGATGTGGCATAAGGCTGGACACTTGGGACTGAGAGGACTGGTGAGATTGGGTGAGCAAAAGCAGACCCTTTAAAGCAATAATGCATGGACCCATTCCATGGGTCCCAACTCTTCAGATTGAAGTGAATATTACGACAGCTATAACATGTACGGGAAACCTAGAGAATGGACACACTGGGAATACGAAAGGTTACTAAAACTCAATGAATTGTCCCTCTCCTGGTGCTCTGGTTTGACTTTCCAACTGATTTACTATCAATCTCCCAACATGGAGAGACAGCCCCTTTTACCTCCTGGTTTGCACAGGTTGCCAATTTGGCTGAGGAGGAATGGGAATAGGGAGATCCAATGAGAGAGTAGCTGTTAGGCATTTGGACGGGCACATGTCACTCTAATTTCCCGGCAGGAAGAAGAATTAACCAAAATCTCTCCCACCCACCGGGAACCAGTATAAGTGCTGAACCAAAATTTTGGACTTGCGTTCAGCTCACAAAAAACGAGTTGAAAAATTGAGCTCAGGGGCACAGCAATTCACAAACTGGCAGAGTAATAAAGGACAACTATCGTCCAAAAATCTGTTGAGGGAAGGCAACGAGGCGGACTTGAATGTGAGGCAGAATGGCAGGAAACAGATTTCAAGAGGTACGTTGGAATCACCTTTAAAGCACAGGAAGAGGGGCACAACTTGGACAATGATGCACTTGGCCAAAAAGGGCGTATGCGTTTTCTCCTGAATATATTCAGGAGAAAACGCATACGCCCTTTTTGGCCAAGCAAGCAAGCGGGCAATGCAAATCTGCACTACAAAGAAGTATCACTTCCCACCGGTCAAAAGGGACATCCACAAAATGTGTAAAAACCTGAAAGGCAAGACAGACCCTGGAGAACAAGGAGCCTTGTTATGCTGATGGGCGGGATGTAAATTGCCAACTGCCTCTCTGGAAGAGTGCATTGTGTTCCCTAAAACAAGTAAAGAACAGAGCTACAGAGCCAAGGGCACTTCCAGTCTAGGGAATATACCTTGGGAAAACTGAAAATCAATAAGACAGAGCCACCCCAAAATTTAGGGCTGCACTGCTTACAAGAACCTCAACATGGGTACACCTTAAATATCCTAGGAAATATAAAATTGGTTCAAAAAATTGTGGTACTTACGTACGATGGAATATCCCTCAGCCATGAAATCAATGTCATAAGACCAGTTGCACCAAAATGAGTGGATTCAGGTACGATGATTCTAAGTGAAATATGTCACACAGAAAATGAAACTTATCATAAGATATCACTTATGAAGATCCTGTAAACATGGCTACACATGAACTGAGTTAGGAAAGAGAACAGAGTCTCACATTTAGAAAACACTCTTATGCCTTCTTAAGGGGGAAGGAGAGGTGTGGTGATGCATAAAACCAGAGTTTGATATAAGCACAGGTACCATTCCAAAAACCAACTATGGAATAGACAAGACCTACACCTTCCTCAGTGAAAGGGACTCAAAACCCCATATTTCCCACAGATGAATATTTCTCACGAGTAAGAATCATAAAACTTATTTATTGATATGTATCCATAAGGGAAACTACTGAGTCTAGAATGGCATAAACATGGCAGCGAGCATCAGCTCAAACACACAATAAAAACGAATTACAAAAACAAAACAAAAAAAAACGGGAAATTCTTTAAAATTCCTTCGGGGTCTCTGATGAAACCTGGAATGACCCTATCTACAATGACAGCTGGATGTGGCATAAGGCTGGACACTTGGGACTGAGAGGATTGGTGAGATTGGGTGAGCAAATGCAGACCCTTTAAAGCAATAATGCATGGCCCCATTCCATGGGTGCCAACTCTCCAGGTTCAAGGGAATATTACTACAGCTATAACATGTACAGGAAACCTAGAGAATGGACACACTGTGAATACGAAAGGTTTCTAAAACTCAACGAATAGTCCCTCTACTGCTGCTCTGGTTTGACTTTCCAACTGCTTTACTATCAATCAACCAACTAGGAGAGACAGCCCCTTTAACCTCCTGGTTCGCACAGGTTGTCAATTTGGCAGAGGATGAAAGGGAAGAGGAAGAAACAATGAGAGAGTAGCTGTTAGGCATTTGGACAGGCACATTTCATACTAATTTCCAGGCAGGAAGAAGAATTAACCAAAGTCTCAGCCACCCACCGGGAACCAGTATAGATCCTGAACCAAAATTTTGGAATTGCGTTCAGCTCACAAAAATCGAGTTGTAAAATGGAGCTCAGGGGCACAGCAATTCACAAACTGGCAGAGTAATACAGGACATCTATCGTCCATAAACCTGTTGAGGGAAGGAAACGAGCGGACTTGAAAGCGATGCCGAATAGCAGGAAATAGATTTCAAGAGGTACCTTGGAATCGCCTTTAAAGCACAGGAATAGAGGCACAACTTTGACACTGATGCAATTGGAGAAAAAGGGCGTATGCGTTTTCTCCTGAATATATTCAGGAGAAAACGCATAAGCCCTTTTTGGCCAAGCAAGCAAGCGGTCAATGCAAATTTGCACTACAAAGAAGTGTCACTTCCCACCGGTCAAAAGGGACATCCACAAAATGTGTAAAAACCAGAAAGGCATGACAGGGCCTGGAGAACATGGAGCCTTTTTATGCTGATGGTCCGGATGTAAATTGCCAACTGCCTCTCTGGAGGAGTGCACTGTGTTCCCTAAAACAAGTAAACAACAGAGCTACAGAGCCAAGGGCACTTTCAGTCTAGGGAATATATCTTGGGAAAACTGAAAATCAATAAGACAGAGTCACCCCAAAATTTAGGGCTGCACTGCTGACAAGAACCTCAACTTGGGTACACCTTAAATATCCCAGGAAATATAATATGGATTCAAAAAATTGTGGTACATACGAAAGATGTAATATCCCTCATCCATGAAATCAATGTCATAAGACCAGTAGCAGCAAAATGAGTCGATTCAGGTACGATGATTCTAAGTGAAATAAGTCACACAGAAAAAGAAACTTATCATAAGATATGACTTTTGGAGATCCTGTAAACATGGCTACATATGAACTGAGTTAGGAAAGAGAACAGTGTCTCATATTTAGAAAAAAACTCGTATGCATGCTTAAGGGAGAAAGAGAGGTGGGGTAATGCATAAAACCAGAGTTTGATATAATCACAGGGACCGTTCCAAAAACTTACTATGGAATAGATAAGACCTACACCTTCCTCAGTGAAAGGGACTCAAAAGCACATATTTCCTGCAGAGGAATAGATCTGACTAGTAAGAATCTTAAAACCTATGTATTGATATGTCTCCATAAGGTTATCAAGTGTGTCTTGACTGGCATAAACATGGCAGCGAGAATCAGCTCAAACCGACTATAAAAAGGAATTTCAAAAACAAAACAAAAAAACAGGGAAAGTCTTTACAATTCCTTCAGGGTCTCTGATGAAACGTGGAATGAACCTATCTACAATGACAGCTGGATATGGCATAAGGCTGGACACTTGGGACTGAGAAGATTGGTGAGATTGGGTGAGCAAATGCAGACCCATTAAAGCAAGAATGCGTGGCCCCCATTCCATGGGTCCCAACTCTCGAGGTTGAAGGGAATATTAATACAGCAAGAACTGGTACAGGAAACCTAGAGAATGGACACACTGTGAATATGAAATGTTTCTAAATCTCAACGAATAGTCCCACTCCTGGTGCTCTGGTTTGACTTTCCAACTGCTTTACTATCAATCTCCAAACTTGGAGACACAGCGCCATTTACCTCCTGGTTCGAACAGGTTGCCAATTTGGCAGAGGATGAAAGGGAAGAGGGAGAACCAATGAGAGAGTAGCTGTTAGGCATTTGGACGGGCACGTGCACTCTAATATACCGGTAGGAAGAAGAATTAACCAAAGTCTCAGCCACCCACCGGGAACCAGTATAGGTCCTGAACCAAAATTTTGGACATGCGTTCAGCTCACTAAAAAGGAGTTGAAAAATGGAGCTCAGGGGCACAGCAATTCACAAACTGGCAGAGTAATAAAACACAACTATCGTCCAAAAATCTGTTGAGGGAAGGCAACGAGGCGGACTTTAATGCGATGCAGAATAGCAGGAAACAGATTTAAAGAGGTACGTTGGAATCGCCTGTAAAGCACAGGAAGAGGGGCACAAGTTCGACAATGATGCACTTGGCCAAAAAGGGCGTATGCGTTTTTCCCTGAATATATTCAGGAGAAAACGCATACGCCCTTTTTGGCCAAGCAAGCAAGCGGGCAATGCAAATCTGCACTACAAAGAAGTATCACTTCCCACCGGTCAAAAGGGACATCCACAAAATGTGTAAAAACCAGAAAGGCAAGAGAGGCCCTGGAGAAGAGGGGGCCTTGTTATGCTGATGGGCGGGATGTAAATTGCCAACTGCCTCACTGGAGGAGTGCATTGTGTTCCCTAAAACAAGTAAACAACAGACCTACAGAGCCAAGGGCGCTTCCAGTCTAGGGAATATACCTTGGGAAAACTGAAAATCAATAAGACACGGCCACCCCAAAATTTAGGGCTGCACTGCTTACAGGAAGCTCAACGTGGGTACACCTTAAATATCCCACGAAATATAAACTTGGTTCAAATTATTGTGGTACTTACGTATGATGGAATATCCGTCAGCCATGAAATCAATGTCAAAAGACCAGTAGAAGCAAAATGAATGGATTCTGGTAAGATGATTCTTAGTGAAATAAGTCACACAGAAAAAGAAACTTATCATAAAATATCACTTATGAAGATCCTGTAAACATGGCTACACATGAACTGAGTTAGGAAAGAGAACAGAGTCTCACATTTAAAAAACATTCTTATGCCTGCTTAAGGGGAAAGGAGAGGTGGGGTGATGCATAAAACTAGACTTTGATAGAATCACACGTACCCTTCCAAAAACCATCTATGGAATAGAAAAGACCTACACCTTCCTCAGTGAAAGGTACTCAGAACCCCATATTTCCCGGAGAGGAATATATCACACTAGAAAGAATCTTAAAACCTATGTATTGATATGTCTCCATAAGGGAATCAAGTGTGTCTAGATTGGCATAAACATGGCAGCGAGAATCAGCTCAAACCCACTATAAAAGGGAATTTCAAAAACAAAACAAATAGACAGGGAAATTCTTCACAATTCCTTCAGGGTCTCTGATGAAACCTGGAATAAGCCTATCTACAATGACAGCTGGATGTGGCAAAAGGCTGGACACTTGGGACTGAGCGGATTGGTGAGATTGGGTGAGCAAATGCAGACCCTTTCAAGCAATATTTCATGGCACCCATTCCATGGCTCCCAACTCTCCAGGTTGAAGGGAATATTACTACAGCTATAACATGTACAGGAAACCTAGAGAATATACACATGGTGAATACGACAGGTTTCTAAAACTCAACGATTAGTCCCTCTGCTGGTGCTCCAGTTTGACTTTCCAACTGCCTTACTATCAATCTCCCAACTTGGAGAGACAGGCCCTTTAACCTCCTGGTTTTCACAGGTTCCCAATTTGGCAGAGGATGGAAGGGACGAGGGAGAACCCATGAGAGAGTAGCTGTTAGGCATTTGGATGGGCACATGTCACTCTAATCTCCCGGCAGGAAGAAGAATTAACCAAAGTCTCAGCCACCCACCGGGAACCAGTATAGGACATGATCCAAAATTTTGGACTTGCGTTCAGCTCACAAAAAACGAGTTGAGAAATGGAGCTCAGGGGCACAGCAATTCACAAACTGGCAGAGTGATAAAGGACAACTATCGTCCAAAAATCTGTTGAGGGAAGTCAACGAGGCGGACTTGAAAACGAGGCAAAATAGCAGGAAACAGATTTCAAGAGGTACCTTGGAATCGCCTGTAAAGCACAGGAAGAGGGGCACAACTTGGACAATGGTGCACTTGGAAAAAAAGGGCGTATGCGTTTTCTTCTGAATATATTCAGGAGAAAACGCATACGCCCTTTTTGGCCAAGCAAGCAAGCGGGCAATGCAAATCTGCACTACAAAGAAGTATCATTTCCCACCGGTCAAAAGGGACATCCACAAAATGTGTAAAAACCAGAAAGGCAAGACAGGCCCTGGAGAACTGGAAGCCTTTTTATGCTGATGGGCGGGATGTAAACTGCCAACTGCCTCACTGGAGGAGTGCATTGTGTTCCCTAAAACAAGTAAACAACAGAGCTACAGAGCCAAGGCCACTTCCAGTCTAGGGAATATACCTTGGGAAAAATGAAAACCAATAAGAAAGAGCCACCTCCAAATTTAGGGCTGCACTGACTACAAGAACCTCAACTTGGGTACACCTTAAATATCCCAGGAAATATAAAAATGGTTCAAAACATTGTGGTACTTACGTACGATGGAATATCCCTCAGCCATGAAATCAATGTCATAAGACCAGTAGCAGCAAAGTGAGTGGATTCAGGTACGATGATTCTAAGTGAAATAAGTCACACAGAAAAAGAAACTTATCATAAGATATCACTTAGGAAGATCCTGTAAACATGGCTACACGTGAACTGAGTTAGGAAAGAGAACAGAGTCTCACATTTAGAAAACACTCTTATGCCTGCATAAAGGGGAAGGAGAGGTGGGGTGATGCATAAAACCAGAGTTTGATATAAGCACAGGGACCGTTTCAAAAACCAACTTTGGAATAGACAAGACCTACACCTTCCTCAGTGAAAGAGACTCAAAACCCCATATTTCCCAAAGAGGAATATATCTGACTAGTAAGAATCTTAAAACCTATGTATTGATATGTCTCCATAAGGGAATCAAGTGTGTCTAGAGTGGCATAAACATGGCAGCGAGAATCAGCTCAAACCCACTATAAAAAGGAATTTCAAAAGCAAAACGAAAAAACAGGGAAATTCTTTACAATTCCTTCAGGGTGTCTGAGGAAACCTGGAAAGACCCTATCTACAATGACAGCTGGATGTGGCATAAGGCTGGACACTTGGGACTGAGAGGATTGGTGAGATTGGGTGAGCAAATGCAGACCCTTTCAAGCAGTAATGCATAGCCCCCATTCCATGGGTCCCAACTCTCCAGGTTGAAGGGAATATTACTACAGCTATAACATGTACAGGAAACCTAGAGAATGTACACATGGTGAATACGAAAGGTTTCTAAAACTCAACGATTAGTCCCTCTCCTGGTGCTCCAGTTTGACTTTCCAACTGCCTTACTATCAATCTCCCAACTTGGAGAGACAGGCCCTTTAACCTCCTGGTTTGCACAGGTTCCCAATTTGGCAGAGGATGGAAGGGACGAGAGAGAACCCATGAGAGAGTAGCTGTTAGGCATTTGGACGGGCACATGTCACTCTAATTTCCCGGCAGGAAGAAGAATTAACCAAAGACTCAGCCACCCACCGGGAACCAGTATAAGACATGATCCAAAATTTTGGACTTGTGTTCAGCTCACAAAAAAAGAGTAGAGAAATGGAGCTCAGGAGCACAGCAATTCACAAACGGGCAGAGTGATAAAGGACAACTACCGTCCAAAAATCTGTTGAGGGAATGCAGCGAGCCAGACTTGAATGTGAGGCAGAAGAGCAGGAAACAGATTTCAAGAGGTACGTTGGAATCGCCTTTAAAGCACAGGAAGAGGGGCACAACTTTGACACTGATGGAATTGGACAAAAAGGGCGTATGCGTTTTCTCCTGAATATATTCAGGAGAAAACGCATACGCCCTTTTTGGCCAAGCAAGCAAGCGGGCAATGCAAATCTGCACTACAAAGAAGTATCACACCAAACGGTCAAAAGGGACATCCACAAAATGTGTAAAAACCTGAAAGGCAAGACATGCCCTGGAGAACACGGAGCCATGTCATGCTGATGGGCGGGATGTAAATTGCCAACTGCCTCTCTGGAGGAGTGCATTGTGTTACCTAAAACAAGTAAACAACAGAGCTACAGAGCCAAGGCCACTTCCAGTCTAGGGAATATACCTTGGGAAAACTGAAAATCAATAAGACAGAGCCACCTCAAAATTTAGGGCTGCACTGCTTACAAGAACCTCAACATGGGTACACCTTAAATATCCTAGGAAATATAAAATTGGTTCAAAAAATTGTGGTACTTACGTACGATGGAATATCCCTCAGCTATGAAATCAATGTCATAAGACCAGTTGCACCAAAATGAGTGGATTCAGGTACGATGATTCTAAGTGACATATGTCACACAGAAAATGAAACTTATCATAAGATATCACTTATGAAGATCCTGTAAACATGGCTACACATGAACTGAGTTAGGAAAGAGAACAGAGTCTCACATTTAGAAAACACTCTTATGCCTTCTTAAGGGGGAAGGAGAGGTGTGGTGATGCATAAAACCAGAGTTTGATATAAGCACAGGTACCATTCCAAAAACCAACTATGGAATAGACAAGACCTACACCTTCCTCAGTGAAAGGGACTCAAAACCCCATATTTCCCACAGATGAATATTTCTCACGAGTAAGAATCATAAAACTTATTTATTGATATGTATCCATAAGGGAATCTACTGAGTCTAGAATGGCATAAACATGGCAGCGAGAATCAGCTCAAACACACAATAAAAAGGAATTACAAAAACAAAACAAAAAAACCGGGTAATTCTTTAAAATTCCTTCGGGGTCTCTGATGAAACCTGGAATGACCCTATCTACAATGACAGCTGGAAGTGGCATAAGGCTGGACACTTGGGACTGAGAAAATTGGTGAGATTGGGTGAGCAAAGGCAGTCCCTTTCAAGCAATAATGCATGCCACCTCTTCCATGGGTCCCAACTCTTCATGTTGAAGGGAATATTACTACAGCAATAACATGTACGTGAAACCTAGAGAATAGACACACTGTGATTATGAAAGGTTTCTAAAACTCAACGAATAGTCCCTCTACTGCTGCTCTGGTTTGACTTTCCAACTGCTTTACTATCAATCAACCAACTAGGAGAGACAGCCCCTTTAACCTCCTGGTTCGCACAGGTTGTCAATTTGGCAGAGGATGAAAGGGAAGAAGAAGAAACAATGAGAGAGTAGCTGTTAGGCATTTGGACAGGCACATTTCATACTAATTTCCCGGCAGGAAGAAGAATTAACCAAAGTCTCAGCCACCCACCGGGAACCAGTATAGATCCTGAACCAAAATTTTGGACTTACGTTCAGCTCACAAAAATCGAGTTGTAAAATGGAGCTCAGGGGCACAGCAATTCACAAACTGGCAGAGTAATGCAGGACATCTATCGTCCATAAATCTGTTGAGGGAAGGAAACGAGGCGGACTTGAAAGCGATGCCGAATAGCAGGAAACAGATTTCAAGAGGTACGTTGGAATCACCTTTAAAGCACAGGAAGAGAGGCACAACTTGGACAATGATGCACTTGGCCAAAAAGGGCGTATGCGTTTTCTCCTGAATATATTCAGGAGAAAACGCATACGCCCTTTTTGGCCAAGCAAGCAAGCGGGCAATGCAAATTTGCACTACAAAGAAGTGTCACTTCCCACCGGTCAAAAGGGACATCCACAAAATGTGTAAAAACCAGAATGGCATGACAGGGCCTGGATAACACGGAGCCTTTTTATGCTGATGGTCCGGATGTAAATTGCCAACTGCCTCTCTGGAGGAGTGCACTGTGTTCCCTAAAACAAGTAAACAACAGAGCTACAGAGCCAAGGACACTTTCAGTCTAGGGAATATATCTTGGGAAAACTGAAAATCAATAAGACAGAGTCACCCCAAAATTTAGGGCTGCACTGCTTACAAGAACCTCAACTTGGGTACACCTTAAATATCCCAGGAAATATAAAATGGATTCAAAAAATTGTGGTACATACGAAAGATGTAATATCACTCATCCATGAAATCAATGTCATAAGACCAGTAGCAGCAAAATGAGTCGATTCAGGTATGATGATTCTAAGTGAAATAAGTCACACAGAAAAAGAAACTTATCATAAGATATGACTTTTGGAGATCCTGTAAACATGGCTACATATGAACTGAGTTAGGAAAGAGAACAGTGTCTCACATTTAGAAAAAAACTCGTATGCATGCTTAAGGGAGAAAGAGAGGTGGGGTAATGCATAAAACCAGAGTTTGATATAATCACAGGGACCGTTCCAAAAACTTACTATGGAATAGATAAGACCTACACCTTCCTCAGTGAAAGGGACTCAAAACCACATATTTCCCGCAGAGGAATAGATCTGACTAGTAAGAATCTTAAAACCTATGTATTGATATGTCTCCATAAGGTTATCAAGTGTGTCTTGACTGGCATAAACATGGCAGCGAGAATCAGCTCAAACCCACTATAAAAAGGAATTGCAAAAACAAAACAAAAAAACAGGGAAAGTCTTTACAATTCCTTCAGGGTCTCTGATGAAACGTGGAATGAACCTATCTACAATGACAGCTGGATATGGCATAAGGCTGGACACTTGGGACTGAGAGGATTGGTGAGATTGGGTGAGCAAATGCAGACACTTTCAAGCAATAATGCATGGCCCACATTCCATGGGTCCCAACTCTCCAGGTTCAAGGGAATATTACTACAGCTATAACATGTACAGGAAACCTAGAGAATGGACACACTGTGAATACGAAAGGTTTCTAAAACTCAACGAATAATCCCTCTCCTGGTGCTATAGTTTGACTTTCCAACTGCCTTACTATCAATCTCCCAACTTGGAGAGACAGGCCCTTTAACCTCCTGGTTTGCACAGGTTCCCAATTTGGCAGAGGATGGAAGGGACGAGGGAGAACCCATGAGAGAGTAGCTGTTAGGCATTTGGATGGGCACATGTCACTCTAATTTCCCGGCAGGAAGAAGAATTAACCAAAGTCTCAGCCACCCACCGGGAACCAGTATAGGACATGATCCAAAATTTTGGACTTGCGTTCAGCTCACAAAAAACGAGTTGAGAAATGGAGCTCAGGGGCACAGCAATTCACAAACTGGCAGAGTGATAAAGGACAACTATCGTCCAAAAATCTGTTGAGGGAAGTCAACGAGGCGGACTTGAAAGCGAGGCAAAATAGCAGGAAACAGATTTCAAGAGGTACCTTGGAATCGCCTGTAAAGCACAGGAATAGGGGCACAACTTGGACAATGGTGCACTTGGCCAAAAAGGGCGTATGCGTTTTCTCCTGAATATATTCAGGAGAAAACGCATACGCCCTTTTTGGCCAAGCAAGCAAGGGGGCAATGCAAATCTGCACTACAAAGAAGTATCATTTCCCACCGGTCAAAAGGGACATCCACAAAATGTGTAAAAACCAGAAAGGCAAGACAGGCCCTGGAGAACTGGAAGCCTTGTTATGCTGAAGGGCGGGATGTAAACTGCCAACTGCCTCACTGGAGGAGTGCATTGTGTTCCCTAAAACAAGTAAACAACAGAGCTACAGAGCCAAGGCCACTTCCAGTCTAGGGAATATACCTTGGGAAAACTGAAAATCAATAAGAAAGAGCCACCTCCAAATTTAGGGCTGTACTGACTACAAGAACCTAAACTTGGGTACACCTTAAATATCCCAGGAAATATAAAAATGGTTCAAAACATTGTGGTACTTACGTACGATGGAATATTCCTCAGCCATGAAATCAATGTCATAAGACCAGTAGCTGCAAAGTGAGTGGATTCAGGTAAGATGATTCTAAGTGAAATAAGTCACACAGAAAAAAGAAACTTATCAAAAGATATCACTTAGGAAGATCCTGTAAACATGGCTACACTTGAACTGAGTTAGGAAAGAGAACAGAGTCTCACATTTAGAAAACACTCTTATGCCTGCATAAAGCGGAATGAGAGGTGGGGTGATGCATAAAACCAGAGTTTGATATAAGCACAGGGACCGTTTCAAAACCAACTTTGGAATAGACAAGACCTACACCTTCCTCAGTGAAAGAGACTCAAAACCCCATATTTCCCGCAGAGGAATATATCTGACTAGTAAGAATCTTAAAACCTATGTATTGATATGTCTCCATAAGGGAATCAAGTGTATCTAGAGTGGCATAAACATGGCAGCGAGAATCAGCTCAAACCCAGTATAAAAAGGAATTTCAAAAGCAAAACCAAAAAACAGGGAAATTCTTTACAATTCCTTCAGGGTGTCTGAGGAAACCTGGAAAGACCCTATCTACAATGACAGCTGGATGTGGCATAAGGCTGGACACTTGGGACTGAGAGGATTGGTGAGATTGGGTGAGCAAATGCAGACCCTTTCAAGCAATAATGCATGGCCCCCATTCCATGGGTCCCAACTCTCCAGGTTCAAGGGAATATTACTACAGCTATAACATGTACAGGAAACCTAGAGAATGGACACACTGTGAATACGAAATGTTTCTAAAACTCAACGAATAGTCCCTCTCCTGGTGCTCCAGTTTGACTTTCCAACTGCCTTACTATCAATCTCCCAACTTGGAGAGACAGGCCCTTTAACCTCCTGGTTTGCACAGGTTCCCAATTTGGCAGAGGATGGAAGGGACGAGAGAGAACCCATGAGAGAGTAGCTGTTAGGCATTTGGACGGGCACATGTCACTCTAATTTCCCGGCAGGAAGAAGAATTAACCAAAGTCTCAGCCACCCACCGGGAACCAGTATAGGACATGATCCAAAATTTTGGACTTGCGTTCAGCTCACAAAAAACAAGTTGAGAAATGGAGCTCAGGGGCACAGCAATTCACAAACTGGCAGAGTGATAAAGGACAACTATCATCCAAAAATCTGTTGAGGGAAGTCAACGAGGCGGACTTGAAAGCGAGGCAAAATAGCAGGAAACAGATTTCAAGAGCTACCTTGGAATCGCCTGTAAAGCACAGGAAGAGGGGCACAACTTGGACAATGGTGCACTTGGCCAAAAAGGGCGTATGCGTTTTCTCCTGAATATATTCAGGAGAAAACGCATACGCCCTTTTTGGCCAAGCAAGCAAGCGGGCAATGCAAATCTGCACTACAAAGAAGTATCATTTCCCACCGGTCAAAAGGGACATCCACAAAATGTGTAAAAACCAGAAAGGCAAGACAGGCCCTGGAGAACTGGGAGCCTTGTTATGCTGATGGGCGGGATGTAAATTGCCAACTGCCTCACTGGAGGAGTGCATTGTGTTCCCTACAACAAGTAAACAACAGAGCTACAGAGCCAAGGCCACTTCCAGTCTAGGGAATATACCTTGGGAAAACTGAAAATCAATAAGAAAGAGCCACCTCCAAATTTAGGGCTGCACTGACTACAAGAACCTCAACTTGGGTACACCTTAAATATCCCAGGAAATATAAAAATGGTTCAAAACATTGTGGTACTTACGTACGATGGAATATCCCTCAGCCATGAAATCAATGTCATAAGACCAGTAGCAGCAAAGTGAGTGGATTCAGGTACGATGATTCTAAGTGAAATAAGTCACACAGA
Organism: Mesoplodon densirostris; assembly: GCF_025265405.1. NCBI lineage: Eukaryota > Metazoa > Chordata > Mammalia > Artiodactyla > Ziphiidae > Mesoplodon > Mesoplodon densirostris. The sequence continues at coordinate 1,530,877 of NW_026778200.1, read as the reverse complement.
AAAAGAAACTTATCATAAGATATCACTTATGAAGATCCTGTAAACATGGCTACACGTGAACTGAGTTAGGAAAGAGAACAGAGTCTCACATTTAGAAAACACTCTTATGCCTGCATAAAGGGGATGGAGAGGTGGGGTGATGCATAAAACCAGAGTTTGATATAAGCACAGGGACCGTTTCAAAAACCAACTTTGGAATAGACAAGACCTACACCTTCCTCAGTGAAAGGGACTCAAAACCCCATATTTCCCACAGAGGAATATATCTGACTAGTAAGAATCTTAAAACCTATGTATTGATATGTCTCCATAAGGGAATCAAGTGTGTCTAGAGTGGCATAAAAATGGCAGCGAGAATCAGCTCAAACCCACTATAAAAAGGAATTTCAAAAGCAAAACGAAAAAACAGGGAAATTCTTTACAATTCCTTCAGGGTGTCTGAGGAAACCTGGAAAGACCCTATCTACAATGACAGCTGGATGTGGCATAAGGCTGGACACTTGGGACTGAGAGGATTGGTGAGATTGGGTGAGCAAATGCAGACCCTTTCAAGCAATAATGCATGGCCCCCATTCCATGGGTCCCAACTCTCCAGGTTCAAGGGAATATTACTACAGCTATAACATGTACAGGAAACCTAGAGACTGGACACACTGTGAATACGAAAGGTTTCTAAAACTCAACGAATAGTCCCTCTCCTGGTGCTCCAGTTTGACTTTCCAACTGCCTCACTATCAATCTCCCAACTTGGAGAGACAGGCCCTTTAACCTCCTGGTTTGCACAGGTTCCCAATTTGGCAGAGGATGGAAGGGACGAGGGAGAACCCATGAGAGAGTAGCTCTTAGGCATTTGGACGGGCACATGTCACTCTAATTTCCCGGCAGGAAGAAGAATTAACCAAAGTCTCAGCCACCCACCGGGAACCAGTATAGGACATGATCCAAAATTTTGGACTTGCGTTCAGCTCACAAAAAACGAGTTGAGAAATGGAGCTCAGGGGCACAGCAATTCACAAACTGGCAGAGTGATAAAGGACAACTATCGTCCAAAAATCTGTTGAGGGAAGTCAACGAGGTGGACTTGAAAGCGAGGCAAAATAGAAGGAAACAGATTTCAAGAGGTACGTTGGAATCGCCTATAAAGCACAGGAAGAGGGGCACAACTTGGACAATGGTGCACTTGGCCAAAAAGGGCGTATGCGTTTTCTCCTGAATATATTCAGGAGAAAACGCATACGCCCTTTTTGGCCAAGCAAGCAAGCGGGCAATGCAAATCTGCACTACAAAGATGTATCACTTCCCACCGGTCAAAAGGGACATCCACAAAATATGTAAAAACCAGAAAGGCAAGACAGGCCCTGGAGAACAGGGGGCCTTGTTATGCTGATGGGCGGGATGTCAATTGCCAACTGCCTCACTGGAGGAGTGCATTGGGTTCCCTAAAACAAGTAAACAACAGAGCTACAGAGCCAAGGCCACTTCCAGTCTAGGGAATATACCTGGGGAAAACTGAAAATCAATAAGAAAGAGCCACCTCCAAATTTAGGGCTGCACTGACTACAAGAACCTCAACTTGGGTACACCTTAAATATCCCAGGAAATATAAAAATGGTTCAAAACATTGTGGTACTTACGTACGATGGAATATTCCTCAGCCATGAAATCAATGTCATAAGACCAGTAGCAGCAAAGTGAGTGGATTCAGGTACGATGATTCTAAGTGAAATAAGTCACACAGAAAAAGAAACTTATCATAAGATATCACTTATGAAGATCCTGTAAACATGGCTACACGTGAACTGAGTTAGGAAAGAGAACAGAGTCTCACATTTAGAAAACACTCTTATGCCTGCATAAAGGGGATGGAGAGGTGGGGTGATGCATAAAACCAGAGTTTGATATAAGCACAGGGACCGTTCCAAAAACCAACTTTGGAATAGACAAGACCTACACCTTCCTCAGTGAAAGAGACTCAAAACCCCATATTTCCCGCAGAGGAATATATCTGACTAGTAAGAATCTTAAAACCTATGTATTGATATGTATCCATAAGGGAATCAAGTGTATCTAGAGTGGCATAAACATGGCAGCGAGAATCAGCTCAAACCCAGTATAAAAAGGAATTTCAAAAGCAAAACCAAAAAACAGGGAAATTCTTTACAATTCCTTCAGGGTGTCTGAGGAAACCTGGAAAGACCCTGTCTACAATGACAGCTGTATGTGGCATAAGGCTGGACACTTGGGACTGAGAGGATTGGTGAGATTGGGTGAGCAAATGCAGACCCTTTCAAGCAATAATGCATGGCCCCCATTCCATGGGTCCCACCTCTCCAGGTTCAAGGGAATATTACTACAGCTATAACATGTACAGGAAACCTAGAGAATGGACACACTGTGAATACGAAAGGTTTCTAAAACTCAACGAATAGTCCCTCTCCTGGTGCTCCAGTTTGACTTTCCAACTGCCTCACTATCAATCTCCCAACTTGGAGAGACAGGCCCTTTAACCTCCTGGTTTGCACAGGTTCCCAATTTGGCAGAGGATGGAACGGACGAGGGAGAACCCATGAGAGAGTAGCTGTTAGGCATTTGGACGGGCACATGTCACTCTAATTTCCCGGCAGGAAGAAGAATTAACCAAAGTCTCAGCCACCCACCGGGAACCAGTATAGGACATGATCCAAAATTTTGGACTTGCGTTCAGCTCACAAAAAACGAGTTGAGAAATGGAGCTCAGGGGCACAGCAATTCACAAACTGGCAGAGTGATAAAGGACAACTATCATCCAAAAATCTCTTGAGGGAAGTCAACGAGGTGGACTTGAAAGCGAGGCAAAATAGCAGGAAACAGATTTCAAGAGGTACGTTGGAATCGCCTGTAAAGCACAGGAAGAGGGGCACAACTTGGACAATGATGCACTTGGCCAAAAAGGGCGTATGCGTTTTCTCCTGAATATATTCAGGAGAAAACGCATACGCCCTTTTTGGCCAAGCAAGCAAGCGGGCAATGCAAATCTGCACTACAAAGAAGTATCACTTCCCACCGGTCAAAAGGGACATCCACAAAATGTGTAAAAACCAGAAAGGCAAGACAGGCCCTGGAGAACAGGGAGCCTTGTTATGCTGATGGGCGGGATGTAAACTGCCAACTGCCTCACTGGAGGAGTGCATTGTGTTCCCTAAAACATGTAAACAACAGAGCTACAGAGCCAAGACCACTTCCAGTCTAGGGAATATACCTTGGGAAAAATGAAAATCAATAAGAAAGAGCCACCTCCAAATTTAGGGCTGCACTGACTACAAGAACCTCAACTTGGGTACACCTTAAATATCCCAGGAAATATAAAAATGGTTCAAAACATTGTGGTACTTACGTATGATGGAATATCCCTCAGCGATGAAATCAATGTCATAAGACCAGTAGCAGCAAAGTGAGTGGATTCAGGTACGATGATTCTAAGTGAAATAAGTCACACAGAAAAAGAAACTTATCATAAGATATCACTTATGAAGATCCTGTAAACATGGCTACACGTGAACTGAGTTAGGAAAGAGAACAGAGTCTCACATTTAGAAAACACTCTTATGCCTGCATAAAGGGGAAGGAGAGGTGGGGTGATGCATAAAACCAGAGTTTGATATAAGCACAGGGACCGTTTCAAAAACCAACTTTGGAATAGAGAAGACCTACACCTTCCTCAGTGAAAGAGACTCAAAACCCCATATTTCCCACAGAGGAATATATCTGACTAGTAAGAATCTTAAAACCTATGTATTGATATGTCTCCATAAGGGAATCAAGTGTGTCTAGAGTGGCATAAACATGGCAGCGAGAATCAGCTCAAACCCACTATAAAAAGGAATTTCAAAAGCAAAACCAAAAAACAGGGAAATTCTTTACCATTCCTTCAGGGTGTCTGAGGAAACCTGGAAAGACCCTATCTACAATGACAGCTGGATGTGGCATAAGGCTGGACACTTGGGACTGAGAGGATTGGTGAGATTGGGTGAGCAAATGCAGACCCTTTCAAGCAATAATGCATGGCCCCCATTCCATGGGTCCCAACTCTCCATGTTCAAGGGAATATTACTACAGCTATAACATGTACAGGAAACCTAGAGAATGGACACACTGTGAATACGAAAGGTTTCTAAAACTCAACGAATAGTCCCTCTCCTGGTGCTCCAGTTTGACTTTCCAACTGCCTTACTATCAATCTCCCAACTTGGAGAGACAGGCCCTTTAACCTCCTGGTTTGCACAGGTTCCCAATTTGGCAGAGGATGGAAGGGACGAGGGAGAACCCATGAGAGAGTAGCTGTTAGGCATTTGGACGGGCACATGTCACTCTAATTTCCCGGCAGGAAGAAGAATTAACCAAAGTCTCAGCCACCCACCGGGAACCAGTAGAGGACATGATCCAAAATTTTGGACTTGCGTTCAGCTCACAAAAAACGAGTTGAGAAATGGAGCTCAGGGGCACAGCAATTCACAAACTGGCAGAGTGATAAAGGACAACTATCGTCCAAAAATCTGTTGAGGGAAGTCAACGAGGTGGACTTGAAAGCGAGGCAAAATAGCAGGAAACAGATTTCAAGAGGTACGTTGGAATCGCCTGTAAAGCACAGGAAGAGGGGCACAACTTGGACAATGGTGCACTTGGCCAAAAAGGGCGTATGCGTTTTCTCCTGAATATATTCAGGAGAAAAAGCATACGCCCTTTTTGGCCAAGCAAGCAAGCGGGCAATGCAAATCTGCACTACAAAGATGTATCACTTCCCACCGGTCAAAAGGGACATCCACAAAATATGTAAAAACCAGAAAGGTAAGACAGGCCCTGGAGAACAGGGGGCCTTGTTATGCTGATGGGCGGGATGTCAATTGCCAACTGCCTCACTGGAGGAGTGCATTGGGTTCCCTAAAACAAGTAAACAACAGAGCTACAGAGCCAAGGCCACTTCCAGTCTAGGGAATATACCTGGGGAAAACTGAAAATCAATAAGAAAGAGCCACCTCCAAATTTAGGGCTGCACTGACTACAAGAACCTCAACTTGGGTACACCTTAAATATCCCAGGAAATATAAAAATGGTTCAAAACATTGTGGTACTTACGTACGATGGAATATTCCTCAGCCATGAAATCAATGTCATAAGACCAGTAGCAGCAAAGTGAGTGGATTCAGGTACGATGATTCTAAGTGAAATAAGTCACACAGAAAAAGAAACTTATCATAAGATATCACTTATGAAGATCCTGTAAACATGGCTACACGTGAACTGAGTTAGGAAAGAGAACAGAGTCTCACATTTAGAAAACACTCTTATGCCTGCATAAAGGGGATGGAGAGGTGGGGTGATGCATAAAACCAGAGTTTGATATAAGCACAGGGACCGTTCCAAAAACCAACTTTGGAATAGACAAGACCTACACCTTCCTCAGTGAAAGAGACTCAAAACCCCATATTTCCCGCAGAGGAATATATCTGACTAGTAAGAATCTTAAAACCTATGTATTGATATGTCTCCATAAGGGAATCAAGTGTATCTAGAGTGGCATAAACATGGCAGCGAGAATCAGCTCAAACCCAGTATAAAAAGGAATTTCAAAAGCAAAACCAAAAAACAGGGAAATTCTTTACAATTCCTTCAGGGTGTCTGAGGAAACCTGGAAAGACCCTATCTACAATGACAGCTGTATGTGGCATAAGGCTGGACACTTGGGACTGAGAGGATTGGTGAGATTGGGTGAGCAAATGCAGACCCTTTCAAGCAATAATGCATGGCCCCCATTCCATGGGTCCCACCTCTCCAGGTTCAAGGGAATATTACTACAGCTATAACATGTACAGGAAACCTAGAGAATGGACACACTGTGAATACGAAAGGTTTCTAAAACTCAACGAATAGTCCCTCTCCTGGTGCTCCAGTTTGACTTTCCAACTGCCTCACTATCAATCTCCCAACTTGGAGAGACAGGCCCTTTAACCTCCTGGTTTGCACAGGTTCCCAATTTGGCAGAGGATGGAAGGGACGAGGGAGAACCCATGAGAGAGTAGCTGTTAGGCATTTGGACGGGCACATGTCACTCTAATTTCCCGGCAGGAAGAAGAATTAACCAAAGTCTCAGCCACCCACCGGGAACCAGTATAGGACATGATCCAAAATTTTGGACTTGCGTTCAGCTCACAAAAAACGAGTTGAGAAATGGAGCTCAGGGGCACAGCAATTCACAAACTGGCAGAGTGATAAAGGACAACTATCATCCAAAAATCTCTTGAGGGAAGTCAACGAGGTGGACTTGAAAGCGAGGCAAAATAGCAGGAAACAGATTTCAAGAGGTACGTTGGAATCGCCTGTAAAGCACAGGAAGAGGGGCACAACTTGGACAATGATGCACTTGGCCAAAAAGGGCGTATGCGTTTTCTCCTGAATATATTCAGGAGAAAACGCATACGCCCTTTTTGGCCAAGCAAGCAAGCGGGCAATGCAAATCTGCACTACAAAGAAGTATCACTTCCCACCGGTCAAAAGGGACATCCACAAAATGTGTAAAAACCAGAAAGGCAAGACAGGCCCTGGAGAACAGGGAGCCTTGTTATGCTGATGGGCGGGATGTAAACTGCCAACTGCCTCACTGGAGGAGTGCATTGTGTTCCCTAAAACATGTAAACAACAGAGCTACAGAGCCAAGGCCACTTCCAGTCTAGGGAATATACCTTGGGAAAAATGAAAATCAATAAGAAAGAGCCACCTCCAAATTTAGGGCTGCACTGACTACAAGAACCTCAACTTGGGTACACCTTAAATATCCCAGGAAATATAAAAATGGTTCAAAACATTGTGGTACTTACGTATGATGGAATATCCCTCAGCGATGAAATCAATGTCATAAGACCAGTAGCAGCAAAGTGAGTGGATTCAGGTACGATGATTCTAAGTGAAATAAGTCACACAGAAAAAGAAACTTATCATAAGATATCACTTATGAAGATCCTGTAAACATGGCTACACGTGAACTGAGTTAGGAAAGAGAACAGAGTCTCACATTTAGAAAACACTCTTATGCCTGCATAAAGGGGAAGGAGAGGTGGGGTGATGCATAAAACCAGAGTTTGATATAAGCACAGGGACCGTTTCAAAAACCAACTTTGGAATAGAGAAGACCTACACCTTCCTCAGTGAAAGAGACTCAAAACCCCATATTTCCCACAGAGGAATATATCTGACTAGTAAGAATCTTAAAACCTATGTATTGATATGTCTCCATAAGGGAATCAAGTGTGTCTAGAGTGGCATAAACATGGCAGCGAGAATCAGCTCAAACCCACTATAAAAAGGAATTTCAAAAGCAAAACCAAAAAACAGGGAAATTCTTTACAATTCCTTCAGGGTGTCTGAGGAAACCTGGAAAGACCCTATCTACAATGACAGCTGGATGTGGCATAAGGCTGGACACTTGGGACTGAGAGGATTGGTGAGATTGGGTGAGCAAATGCAGACCCTTTCAAGCAATAATGCATGGCCCCCATTCCATGGGTCCCAACTCTCCATGTTCAAGGGAATATTACTACAGCTATAACATGTACAGGAAACCTAGAGAATGGACACACTGTGAATACGAAAGGTTTCTAAAACTCAACGAATAGTCCCTCTCCTGGTGCTCCAGTTTGACTTTCCAACTGCCTTACTATCAATCTCCCAACTTGGAGAGACAGGCCCTTTAACCTCCTGGTTTGCACAGGTTCCCAATTTGGCAGAGGATGGAAGGGACGAGGGAGAACCCATGAGAGAGTAGCTGTTAGGCATTTGGACGGGCACATGTCACTCTAATTTCCCGGCAGGAAGAAGAATTAACCAAAGTCTCAGCCACCCACCGGGAACCAGTATAGGACATGATCCAAAATTTTGGACTTGCGTTCAGCTCACAAAAAACGAGTTGAGAAATGGAGCTCAGGGGCACAGCAATTCACAAACTGGCAGAGTGATAAAGGACAACTATCGTCCAAAAATCTGTTGAGGGAAGTCAACGAGGTGGACTTGAAAGTGAGGCAAAATAGCAGGAAACAGATTTCAAGAGGTACGTTGGAATCGCCTGTAAAGCACAGGAAGAGGGGCACAACTTGGACAATGGTGCACTTGGCCAAAAAGGGCGTATGCGTTTTCTCCTGAATATATTCAGGAGAAAACGCATACGCCCTTTTTGGCCAAGCAAGCAAGTGGGCAATGCAAATCTGCACTACAAAGAAGTATCACTTCCCACCGGTAAAAAGGGACATCCACAAAATGTGTAAAAACCAGAAAGGCAAGACAGGCCCTGGAGAACAGGGAGCCTTGTCATGCTGATGGGCGGGATGTCAATTGCCAACTGCCTCACTGGAGGAGTGCATTGTGTTCCCTAAAACAAGTAAACAACAGAGCTACAGAGCCAAGGCCACTTCCAGTCTAGGGAATATAGCTTGTGAAAACTGAAAATCAATAAGAAAGTGCCACCTCCAAACTTAGGGCTGCACTGACTACAAGAACCTCAACTTGGGTACACCTTAAATATCCCAGGAAATATAAAAATGGTTCAAAACATTGTGGTACTTACGTACGATGGAATATCCCTCAGCGATGAAATCAATGTCATAAGACCAGAAGCAGCAAAGTGAGTGGATTCAGGTACGATGATTCTAAGTGAAATAAGTCACACAGAAAAACAAACTTATCATAAGATATCACTTATGAAGATCCTGTAAACATGGCTACACGTGAACTGAGTTAGGAAAGAGAACAGAGTCTCACATTTAGAAAACACTCTTATGCCTGCATAAAGGGGATGGAGAGGTGGGGTGATGCATAAAACCAGAGTTTGATATAAGCACAGGGACCGTTCCAAAAACCAACTTTGGAATAGACAAGACCGACACCTTCCTCAGTGAAAGAGACTCATAACCCCATATTTCCCACAGAGGAATATATCTGACTAGTAAGAATCTTAAAACCTATGTATTGATATGACTCCATAAGGGAATCAAGTGTGTCTAGAGTGGCATAAACATGGCAGCGAGAATCAGCTCAAACCCACTATAAAAAGGAATTTCAAAAGCAAAACGAAAAAACAGGGAAATTCTTTACAATTCCTTCAGGGTGTCTGAGGAAACCTGGAAAGACCCTATCTACAATGACAGCTGGATGTGGCATAAGGCTGGACACTTGGGACTGAGAGGATTGGTGAGATTGGGTGAGCAAATGCAGACCCTTTCAAGCAATAATGCATGGCCCCCATTCCATGGGTCCCAACTCTCCAGGTTCAAGGGAATATTACTACAGCTATAACATGTACAGGAAACCTAGAGAATGGACACACTGTGAATACGAAAGGTTTCTAAAACTCAACGAATAGTCCCTCTCCTGGTGCTCCAGTTTGACTTTCCAACTGCCTTACTATCAATCTCCCAACTTGGAGAGACAGGCCCTTTAACCTCCTGGTTTGCACAGGTTCCCAATTTGGCAGAGGATGGAAGGGACGAGGGAGAACCCATGAGAGAGTAGCTGTTAGGCATTTGGACGGGCACATGTCACTCTAATTTCCCGGCAGGAAGAAGAATTAACCAAAGTCTCAGCCACCCACCGGGAACCAGTATAGGACATGATCCAAAATTTTGGACTTGCGTTCAGCTCACAAAAAACGAGTTGAGAAATGGAGCTCAGGGGCACAGCAATTCACAAACTGGCAGAGTGATAAAGGACAACTATCGTCCAAAAATCTGTTGAGGGAAGTCAACGAGGTGGACTTGAAAGCGAGGCAAAATAGCAGGAAACAGATTTCAAGAGGTACGTTGGAATCGCCTGTAAAGCACAGGAAGAGGGGCACAACTTGGACAATGGTGCACTTGGCCAAAAAGGGCGTATGCGTTTTCTCCTGAATATATTCAGGAGAAAACGCATACGCCCTTTTTGGCCAAGCAAGCAAGCGGGCAATGCAAATCTGCACTACAAAGAAGTATCACTTCCCACCGGTCAAAAGGGACATCCACAAAATGTGTAAAAACCAGAAAGGCAAGACAGGCCCTGGAGAACAGGGGGCCTTGTTATGCTGATGGGCGGGATGTCAATTGCCAACTGCCTCACTGGAGGAGTGCATTGGGTTCCCTAAAACAAGTAAACAACAGAGCTACAGAGCCAAGGCCACTTCCAGTCTAGGGAATATACCTTGGGAAAACTGAAAATCAATAAGAAAGAGCCACCTCCAAATTTAGGGCTGCACTGACTACAAGAACCTCAACTTGGGTACACCTTAAATATCCCAGGAAATATAAAAATGGTTCAAAACATTGTGGTACTTACGTACGATGGAATATTCCTCAGCCATGAAATCAATGTCATAAGACCAGTAGCAGCAAAGTGATTGGATTCAGGTACGATGATTCTAAGTGAAATAAGTCACACAGAAAAAGAAACTTATCATAAGATATCACTTATGAAGATCCTGTAAACATGGCTACACGTGAACTGAGTTAGGAAAGAGAACAGAGTCTCACATTTAGAAAACACTCTTATGCCTGCATAAAGGGGATGGAGAGGTGGGGTGATGCATAAAACCAGAGTTTGATATAAGCACAGGGACCGTTCCAAAAACCAACTTTGGAATAGACAAGACCTACACCTTCCTCAGTGAAAGAGACTCAAAACCCCATATTTCCCGCAGAGGAATATATCTGACTAGTAAGAATCTTAAAACCTATGTATTGATATGACTCCATAAGGGAATCAAGTGTGTCTAGAGTGGCATAAACATGGCAGCGAGAATCAGCTCAAACCCACTATAAAAAGGAATTTCAAAAGCAAAACGAAAAAACAGGGAAATTCTTTACAATTCCTTCAGGGTGTCTGAGGAAACCTGGAAAGACCCTATCTACAATGACAGCTGGATGTGGCATAAGGCTGGACACTTGGGACTGAGAGGATTGGTGAGATTGGGTGAGCAAATGCAGACCCTTTCAAGCAATAATGCATGGCCCCGATTCCATGGGTCCCAACTCTCCAGGTTCAAGGGAATATTACTACAGCTATAACATGTACAGGAAACCTAGAGAATGGACACACTGTGAATACGAAAGGTTTCTAAAACTCAACGAATAGTCCCTCTCCTGGTGCTCCAGTTTGACTTTCCAACTGCCTTACTATCAATCTCCCAACTTGGAGAGACAGGCCCTTTAACCTCCTGGTTTGCACAGGTTCCCAATTTGGCAGAGGATGGAAGGGACGAGGGAGAACCCATGAGAGAGTAGCTGTTAGGCATTTGGACGGGCACATGTCACTCTAATTTCCCGGCAGGAAGAAGAATTAACCAAAGTCTCAGCCACCCACCGGGAACCAGTAGAGGACATGATCCAAAATTTTGGACTTGCGTTCAGCTCACAAAAAACGACTTGAGAAATGGAGCTCAGGGGCACAGCAATTCACAAACTGGCAGAGCGATAAAGGGCAACTATCGTCCAAAAATCTGTTGAGGGAAGTCAACGCGGCGGACTTGAATGTGAGGCAAAATAGCAGCAAACAGATTTCAAGAGGTACCTTGGAATCGCGTGTAAAGCACAGGAAGAGTGGCACAACTTGGACAATGGTGCACTTGGCCAAAAAGGGCGTATGCGTTTTCTCCTGAATATATTCAGGAGAAAACGCATACGCCCTTTATGGCCAAGCAAGCAAGCGGGCAATGCAAATCTGCACTACAAATAAGTTTCAGTTCCCACCGGTCAAAAGGGACATCCACAAAATGTGTAAAAACCAGAAAGGCAAGACAGGTCCTGGAGAACAGGGAGCTTTTTTAGGCTAATGGGTGGCATGTAAATTGCTAACTGCCTCTCTGGAGGAGTGCATTGTGTTCCCTAAAACAAATAAACAACAGAGCTACAGAGCAATGGGGTGTTCCAGTCTAAGGAATATATCTTTGGAAAACTGAAAATCAATAAGACACAGGCATGCCTAAATTTAAGGCTGCACTGCTTACAAGAACCTCATCGTGGGTACACCTTATATATCCCAGGAAAGACAAAAATATTTCAAGAAACTGTGGTACTTACGTACGATGTAATATCCGTTAGCCATGAAATCAATGTCATAAGGCAAGTAGCAGCAAAATGAGTGGATTCACGTACGATGATTCTAAGTGAAATAAGTCACACTGAAAAAGAAACTTATCATAAGATATCACTTATGAAAATCCTGTAAACATGGCTACACATGAACTGAGTTAGGAAAGATAACAGAATAACAAATCTTATCATAAGATATCACTCATAGTGTGAATGTAAACATGAACTGAATTTCAAACACAATAGAGTCATACATTTAGAAAACAATCTTCTGCCTGCTTAAGGGGAAAGGCGAGCTGGGGTGATGCATAAAACCACAGTTTTAAATTAGCACAGATACTGTTACATAAACCAAGTATGTAATAGACAACACCTACTGCCGGAACAATGAACTGGACTTAACGCCCCCTATTCATTGCAGAGGAATATATCTGACTCTAGAATTTTAAAACATATGTATTCTCATGTCTCCATAAAGGTATCATATGTGTGTATAATGGCATGAACACAGCACTGAAATTCAACTAAACCCCCTTATAAAATTAAGTTTCAAAAGCAAAATGCAAAAACAGCGAAACAGAGAGAAAGCCTTAAAAATTACGTTCAGGGCCTGTGATCCCACCTGGATTGACCACCTTTACACCCACAGCTGGATGAGACATAAGACTGGACACTTGGGGCTGAAAAGTTTGCTGAGGTTGTGTGAGCAAAAGAACACCACTTAGAGCAATACTGTGTGCTACCCATTCTAGTGGTGCCAACTCTCCAGGTTTAAGGGAATCTTCCTACAGTTAAAACATGCATGGGACACCCAGTGGATGGTACACTGTGCGATTGGGAAAGTTTTCTAAAAGGTACCTCATTTTTCCTTTCGTCGTGCTCGGCTTCACCATTCCATCTGCATTACTAAAAATCTCCTCACTTGGAATGTCAGCGCCTTTACCCTGCTGTATGCACAGTTTGCAAATTGTGCAGAGGATGAAAAGGAAGAGGGGAAACAAATGAGAGATTAGCTGTAGGTGTTTGGATGGGCACATGTCACTCTAGTTTCCCATCAGGAAGAAGAATTAACCAAAGGCTCAGCCTGAAGCCCTGGAACCAGACTAGGCCCTAAAGCCATCCTGCGGTATTGCAGCCAGCTCACAAATAGGCGAGTTGAAAAATGGAGCTCAGGGACACAGCAATTCACAAACTTGCAGAGTTTTAAAGGACAACTATCATCCAGAAATATATTGAGGTAAGGCAGTGAAGAGGATTTGAATGCAAGGCAGAATTGAAGGAAACAGATTTCAAGAGGTACACTGGAGTCATCTTTAAAGCACATGAAAAGCGACAGAACTTCAACAATGTTGCCCTTGACCGAAAAGGGATTATGTGTATTTTCTTGAATATAATTGGGAAAAAATGCATACGCCCTCTTTGGCCAAGCAAGCCATCAGGCATTGAAAATCCACACCACATAGAAGTGTCCCTTACCTCCAGTCAAAAGGGCCATCCACAAACAGTGTAAAAACCACAAATGCAGGACAGGCCATGGAGAAAAGGGAGCCTGGTTACACCGATGGAGAGGATGTAAATTGCCAACAGCCTCTCTGGAGAACTGTATGTTGTTTTCTAAAACAGAGCTACAGAGCATAGCACACTTCCACTCATGGGCGTGTATTTTGGGAAAACTAAAAATCCACAACACACAGCCAGCCCAAAGTTTAGGGCTGCTCTGTTTACAAGAACCTCGACTTTGGTACACTTTAAATATCCCAGGAAAGGAAAAAAATTGATATAGATGTTGTGGTACTTATATACAATGGAATGTCACTCAGACATAAAATCAATGTCATAAGGCCAATAGCAGCATAATGAGTGGCTTTAGGTACGATGATGCTAAGTGAAATGAGCCTCAAAGAAAAAGAAACTTATTGTAATATATCACTTATAGAGGGAATGTAAACATGGCTACACATGAACTGAATTACAAAAGAGAACAGAGTTACACATTTAGAAAACACACTTATGCCTCCTTAAGGGGAAAGGTGACGTGGGGTGATGTGTAAAAGCAGAGTTTGAAATTAGCACAGATACCATTCCATATACCAAATATGTAATAGACAAGACCTACTCCTTTCTCAATGAACTGGACACAAAACACCCTATTCACTGAAGAGGAATATATCTGACTGGTAATAATCTTGAAACCTATGTATTTATAAGTCTCCATAATGGAATCAAGTGTATGTAGATTGGCATAAACACAGATCAATGGAACAGGACAGAAAGCCCAGAGATAAACCTACATACCTATGGCTATCTCATCTATGACAAAGGAGCTAAGGATATACAATGGAGAAAAGACAGTCTCTTCAGTAATTGGTGCTGGGAAAACTGGACCCCTACACATAAAAGAATGAAATTAGAACACTCCATAACACCATACACAAAAATAAACTCTAAATGGATTAGAGATCTAAATAGAAGACCAGACACTATAAAACACTTAGAGGAAACCATAGGCAGAACACTCTATGACATAAATCACAGCAAGATCCTTTTTGACTCACCTCCTAGAGAAATGGAAATAAAAACAGAAATCAACAAATGGGACCTAATGAAACTTAAAAGCTTTTACACAGTATAGGAAAACATAAACAAGATGCAGAAACAACCCTCAGAATGGGAGAAAATATTTTCAAATGAAGCAATTGACAAAGGATTAATCTCCAAACTTTACAAGCACCACATGTAGCTCAATATCACAAAAACAAACAACCCAATCCAAAAACGGGCAGAAGACTTAAATAGACATTTCTCCAAAGAAGATATACAGATTACCAAGAAACACATGAAAGGATGCTGAACATCACTAATCATTAGAGAAATGCAAATCAAAACTACCGTGAGGTATCACCGCACAGCAGTCAGAGTGGCAATCATCCAAAAAAATCTACAAAACAATAAATGCTGGAGAGGCCTTTATTGGAGAAAAGGGAACACACTTGCACTGTGGGTGGGAATGTAAATTGATATGGGCACTAGGGAGAACACTCCGGAGGTTCCTCTAAATAGCTAACAATAGAGGTACCATACGACACAACAATCCAACTACTGGGCATTTGCCTTGCGAAAACCATAATTCAAAAAGAGTTATGTACAAAAATGTTCATTGCAGCTCTATTTACAATAGCCAGGACATAGAAGCAACCTAAGTGTCCATCGACAGATGAATGGATAAAGAAGATCTGGCACATATATACAATGGAATATTACTCAGCCATAAAAAGAAGCAAAACTGAGTTATTTGTACTGAGGTGGATGGACTTAGAATCTGTCCTACAAAGTGAAGTAAGTCAGAAAGGGAAAAACAAATACTGTATGTTAACAGAGATATACGGAATCTAATGAAGAAAAAAAAAGATTTTGAAGAACCTAGTGGCAGGACAGGATTAAGGACACAGACGTAGAGAAAGGACTTGAGGACACTGGAAGGGGGATGGGTAAGCTGAGACGAAGTGACAGAGTGGCATGGACATAAATACATTACCAAATGTAACACTGATAGCTACTGGAAAGCAGCCACATAGAACAGGGAGATCAGCTCGGTGCTTTGTGACCACATAAAGGGGTGGGATATGGAGTGTGGGAGGGAGATGCAAGAGGGAGGGGATCTGGTGATATTTGTATATGTATAGCTGATTCACTTTGTTATACAGCAGAAACTAACACTCCATTGTAAAACAATTATACTCCAATAAACGTGTAAAAGGAAAAAAAAAAAAGAATGCCCAGGGATAAACCTACACACCTATGGTCAACTAATCTATGACAAAGGAGGCAAGACTATACAATGGAGATAAGACAGTCTCTTCAATCATTGGTGCTGGGAAATATGGACAGCTACATGTAAAAGAATGAAATTAGAACACTCCCCAACACCATACATAAAAATATATTCAAAATGGATTAGAGACCTTAATGTAAGACGGGACAGTATAAAACTCTGAGAGGAAAACTTACGAAGGATACTCTGACGTAAATCACAGCAAGATCTTTTTTGATCCACCTCCTGTAGTAATGAAATAAAAAAGAAAACTAAACAGATGGGACCTAATGAAATGTAAAAGCTTTTACAAAGCAAAGGAAACTACAAACAAGACGAAAAGACAGCCCTCAGAATGGCAGAAAATATTTGCAAATGAATCAATGGACAAATAATTAATCTCCAATATATATATATAAACAGCTCATGCAGCTCAATATTAATAAAACAAACAACCCAATACAAAAATGGAAGAAGATCTAAATAGACATTTCTTCCAAGAAGACATAGAGATGGCCAGTACGCACATGAAAATCTGCTCAACATCACTAATTATTAGAGAAATGGAAATCGAAACTACAATGAGGTATCACGTCACACCTGTTAGAATGGGCATCATCAGAAAATCTACAAACAACAAATGCTGGAGACGCTGTGGAGAAAAGGAACCTTCTTCCACTATTGTTGGGAATGTAAATTGATATAGTCTCTATGGAGAACAGTATGGAGGTTCCTTAAAATCTAAAAATAGAATTACCATATAATCCAGCAATCCCACTACTGGGCATATACCCAGAGAAAACCATAAATCAAAAAGACACATTCACCACAATGTTCATTGCAGCACTATTTACAATAGCCAGGTAATGAAAGCAACCTAAGTGCCCACAGACAGATGAATGGATAAAGATGTGGTACATATATACAATGGAATATTACTCAGCCATACATAGGAATGAAATTGGGTCATTTGTAGAGACCTTGATGGATCTAGAGACTGTCATACAGAGTGAAGTAAGTCAGAAAGAGAAAAACAAATATTGTATGTTAATGCATATATGTGGAACCTAGAAAAATGGTACAGATGAACCGGTTTGCAGGGCAGAGATAGAGACACAGATGTAGAGAACAAACATATGGACACCAAGGGGGTAATGCCATGTGAGGGTGGTGGTGGGATGAATTGGGAGACTGGGATTCACATGTGCACACTTATATGTATAAAATAGATATCCAATAAGAACCTGCTGTATAAAAGAAATAAATAAATTTTAAAAAAATAAAAATAAATAAATAACATTTAATAAAATAAACCAAAAAAAGTTTTTCCCTTCACATAGACGTCTTTATCTTAATGCATTATTTCCATGTTTATATCTCCAAATTAAAAAAAAAGAGGAATAAATAAAATCTACCTTGAACCAAAAATAAAAAAAAAGAAAAAAGAAAAAAACAGAACCCACCAGTTATACAGAGGAAAATCGTATCAGGGCACTTGCTCCAGTGGTAAAAGATTCTTAAGTTGGTCAGAGGTGGGAAATCTTCTCCCATGCAGTCAGCCCCACAAGGAGCAACCTCATTGCAAAGCTGGGGGACTGTGTCGAGGCGTCTGTGAGTCAATGTGAGCTGAGCCCCAGTCCTGCTGCAGCTGAACTCTTCCCACCCTTTCCAGGTAAAACACATGAATATGCACAAGAACTTGCAAGCCTAGAGGAAGGGCTGTGGAGCCACACCAGCGACAGCACGCAGGCCGACTTGGTGCCTGCAGGCCAGCCAGGATGGTCCTGGCCTCAGATGCTCTTCTGGAAGCTTTCCATTTCCCTACCTGTGATACCCCTCCTGCCACGGCCCCCACTGCTTTTTTACTTCCTCACCTCTGCCTGGGGAGACATTCCAGTGGCAGGTATGGGTGACACATCCTCTTCTTTAGCAGGTGGCAGCCTGGCAACTCCTGCAGAAAGTCCAGCAGAGCCCCACTCACAATGGGCCACCCACAAAGCCACGGCCCCTCACTCCCTCCCACCACCCCAGCCCCGACACTGCTGACGGGGCCGAGAATATGGCGTCAGGTACAG
Organism: Mesoplodon densirostris; assembly: GCF_025265405.1. Classification (NCBI taxonomy): domain Eukaryota; kingdom Metazoa; phylum Chordata; class Mammalia; order Artiodactyla; family Ziphiidae; genus Mesoplodon; species Mesoplodon densirostris. Next base: position 1,512,911 of record NW_026778200.1, on the reverse strand, counting down.
CTACAGGGGCTCTTGCTGACTGGAGAGGTGTTTATATTGACCTCAACCAGGCACACGTGGGGAGGGCTGGCAGGCAGCGTCAGGCTGCCCAAATCAGCCAATTCTCACCCCTCAGGGACTCACAGTTGCAGAAAATGAACCTTGCTAAAAGGGCCACGCCCAAGGAACAGGTGTGGGTTCTTGAGAGTCAGGATAGACAAGGGGCTGCAGCTGCGGCTTGTTTTCTTCTCATTTTATCTGGTCCATGAGTGGAAAACAACTTCAAGAAGACCCTATACTAATGAGAGGAACCCAGGAGTCAGGGAGAGGAGTGATGGTGGGTGGAGACAGAGGTCTGGTGCCTGGCTGCAGTGGAAGTGTCTGGAAGACCAGGCAGAGAGAGGCTGCACAGAGTGATAGCCAGGGTCACAGACCTGTCAGAGCTGCTGTTTGTTAGTTCAAGTCCTGCTCTGTGGTGTTCTGTGTCAGCTGTGAGCGACAGGTGAGCTGGGGGTTCTCTGCATGGTGGGCTATGTGCACAGTTCCTGTGTTTCCAGCCCTGCTGGGTTACCTGCCCAGGGGAGCTCCGTATCCTGGGAAGGGCCTGACTATGAGAGCCCCATGAGCTGCTGGGTAGCTGCACAGGTGAGCTCCATACCCTGGGAGGGACTTGACCACGAGAGCCCCGTGGGCTGTGGGGTGGGAGTGCAGCCCAGGTGAGCTCCATATCCTGGGATTGGCCTGACCACGAGAGCCCCATGGGCTGCTGGAAACCTGGTAAAGGATATCAGGACAGTCAGTGAAGCCACCGAGGATATACATCCAGTAGCTCCTATTTCCTACACCCTGCTGGTCATTCTACCATCCACCAGGCCATGGCATTCTGTATTAGACTTCAATGATGCCTTCTTCTGTATTCCATTCATCTCAGAGTCACAAGAATTTTTGGCTTGTGAGTGGCAGGACACAACATGCAACCAAAGCAATAATGCTGGGCCGTCCTGCCCCAATGGTTCAAAAATCCCCACACCATCATTGGGGAAATGTCCTCTAAAGACCTAAAAGTTCTACCTCTGTGAAAGGAAACCCTCCTTCAATATGCAGCGGACATTCTGATCGCCAGGCCTACTAAAGACGCCTCTGAACTACCTAGCCAAGAAAGGATAGAAGGTGTCCAAGAAAAAGGCTCAAATATCCCAGGCTAAGGTGACATGCCTGAGCTTCATTCTCACAGATATTCGGAGAAACGCATCCCAGGATAGGGAGGAAGCCATTTGCAGCCTTACCTCTTCTAAACCTAGAGGACAGCTTAGGGGTTCCTGGGGAGGCCAAGGTTTTCTGCATCTGGATCCCTAACTACAGTCTAATAGCTGGGCCTCTACATGAAACACTGACATGAAAAGATGATGATCCTTTTGAATAGAATCCAGAAGCAGCCTCTCAAGAATGGAAAGAGCAGTCAATTCAGACCCTTGCCCAGGAACTCCCTAATTTAGCTAAACCCTTTGACCTTTACATACCCGGTCAAAGGTTAATTGCCCTTGGAGCCTTAGTGCAAAAACTGGGACCACTTGAAATGGAGCAACACAAGAATGCCCTTCAGGTATGATAAACTATGGTCACCAAGGGCTTTGCCCACCGACTCATCAGGCCAGGATACTGGGGTATCTAAAAAGATGGAAATCAGCAGCCCACAAGGCCAGCTCCCTCCTAAGGGAAAAGGACCCCACGTGGTGATCCTAACCACGCATCATGCCCTGAAGTTGCAGGGGTCACTCTGTGGACACACTGACCTCGAGTGAGGAGGCCCTCCAATGCCAACCTCCAGAGAGACAAACGGGGGCAACGGGCCACCAAGATGACTCGTGTGACCATCACTTGACCTGGAGTTTCTCTCAGAAAACAACAAGACTGTGCCCCGAAAGAGCAGACTACTGCTTGCAGGACTTACTGCACCCAGAGGGGAGCTAATAAGCTTGGCGGGGGAAATGTATATCATGCTTTCACCATAGAAAACCCTACAGACACCACGGTGATGGTGGCCAATATGACCGGCTGGACTGCTGGCTACTTCTAAAGGCCGTTGACTCAGTGGACCTCATGGCCCTGGATCACCACTGGCCCTGGACTGTCTGGGAGTTGTGCAGGCAGGGCTCTCACACATGGTGCTGTTTGTACATTAATTCAGGGACCTAATTAAAGAAAGCACAGACTACTGGTCAGAGCATCTAGGCTGGCAAAATCCGTCAGCCTAAGGTCGCCGAACAAATGTGGGGTGGGGTGAAACCTGCCACCGCAGCATCTCTGCGCATCTCTTTCCCAGACCTTAAAGGTCATTAGAATCTATAACACTTCCAATGCTGGTGCTCAGGCGGACGAGAAGTGAGGCAGGAGGCCTTGGGACAATCAACCTCACCTGGAGGCTGGTGGGGAGACATTTTGCCCCTCCCCCCATGTATCAGGGCTCCCACCACAGCATGAAGCAGTTACAAAAGAGGGGTCTGCACCCTCAACACCCCAAGGATGAGGAATGGAACAAAAAGCAGAGGAGGTGTTCATCTCCGGCAACGTTCATTAAAAATTCCTGGGAGATAAAAAGAGAATCTGGGCAATAAAATAAAGTCTAACCTGTTTTTCCTTTGTGCTTTGTCTAATTTCACGTGTTCCTAGGGTTCCGCATGCAGAGGTCCCACACCCGTCACTTCAGACCCGATTTCCTAGTGCAGAATGGCTGGGTCGACACCTCAGCTAGCGGGGTCCCATGCAAACTCTGCGGCATAGAGCCCGAGCTGCAGCCAACCCAGCCCTCGAGAGCTCCATCCCCTCCCTCCCACTGACGCTGCCGGGATCCCTACACAGCAGCCCAGCCCACAGCCCGTGGGGCAGTGCACGTTCTCACCTCTCCATTCTGTTTTCAAAATAATGTTTCCTTTGCTTCTGAACCAAACTCAGTCTTGATCTGTTGGCTCCAATGACACTGGGCACGGGGACTCCTGTTGGGGTCCACTCTGGAGGATCAGTAACAGAAATTGAGAACATTGTAACTTCAATGAACAGGTGTGTGAGCCAAACTGTAGTTAACATAGAGCAGTGTATAATGCTCGGGTAAAATAAGATGTTTTTAAGACTTACATTTGATATTTCCATCACTTTCCTATAAGCAAGTTCAGTGAAGACGTCTGTCTTATTTGTCAGGTCAACATTAGATAAATGAAGTGATTTATTTCCATGGATGTAGATCGAATACTCTTGGCTGAAGCTTCAATCTTGTTTTGAATGCTTTTCCATTGAAAAGGATACCTCTCTTTCAGCTCCCCCATTTCTGAGAAGTATAAAATCTTATAATTTATTATTACCAAAGGGGAAAGGTAGGAGAAGGGATAAATTAACAGTTTGGGATTAACACATACACACTGCTATGTATAAAATAGATCATCAACAAGGAACTACTGTATAGCCCAGGGAACTACACTGAATATTTTGCAATAACCTATAAGGGGAAATAATCTGAAAAAGAATCGATATTTTTATTGACATCATCTATCAATGACAGATAAAATGTAACCTAAGCAAGGCCGATGGTGAGCGCTTCTGACCCTGAAGATTTCAATCATCTAAAGTTTGGGCTCTGCCTATTTCCCAAGGATCTTAATGGACATACGTGTAGCCGTAGCTTAAAAATTCCCCAGTTTGGGGTTCGGGGAGGCACTGATTTGGAAAAATCCCTGGTGTTCTCCTTACATGCACATGACCCTTCCTACAGCTAAAACATGCCTGTCACACCTAGAGGATGGTACACCATTTGATCGGAAAGAGTTTGGAAAAGGCACCTCATCTCCTCATCGCCTGGTGCTCGGGTTCACCCCGCCAGCATCTTTCCTAACAATCTCCTCACTTGGGGATATCAACACCGTCAACATCCTGTTGCACAGAGTTTGGAATTTGTCCAGAGCATGAAGCGGAAGGATGAGAAAAATTTAGAGACCAGTCTTAGGTGTGCGGACAGGCACATGTCACTCTAATTTCCAATCCGGAAGAAAAATTCATCAAAGGCTAGAATTGCCCACGGAAACAGAATAGGGCTAGAGGAAATCCCGCTGTTTTGTGTCCAGTTTCCAAAAACACAAGTTGAAAAATGGAACTCAGGGGCACTAAAATTCATGAAACTGCAGAGTTGAAAATATCTATCGTCGAAAAATGTCTTGAGGTAAGCCACAGAAAAAGACTTGTAAGCAAGGGAGAGTGGCAGGAAACATATTTGAAGAGGTAGAAAGGACTCCCCATTAAAGCACAAGAAAAGGGGCTGAACGTCGCCAATGATGCAGTTGGCCAAAAAGGGCGTATGCATTTTTTCTGAATATATTCAAGTAAAGGCCATACACACTTTTTATCCAACCAAACAGGTGGACACTGGAAATCAATACTACAAAATATATCACTTCACATCAGTCAGAAGGGCCATCCACATAAAGTGTAAACACCAGAAATGCAGGACAGGGCGAGGAGAAAAGGGAGCCCTGTGAGGCTGATAGTGGAAATGTAATTTGCCAATGGCCACTCTGGAGAAGTGTATTGTTTGCTAAAACATCTAAAAAATGATCTACAGAGCATAGGGCACTTGCACTCATGCGCATATACCTTGGGAAAAACAAAAATCAAAAGAAAACAGGCACCCCAACGTTTACCACCTCTCTGTTAAAAAGGGCCTCCACTTGGATATAACCTAAATGTCCCTGGAAGGATAAAATGGATAAAAGAGATGGGGTACTTATGTAGAGTGGAATATTACTCATCCAGAAATCAATGAAATAAGGCCAGTTGGAACAACTCTGGAGGAGTTACCTACGATCATTCTAAGTGACATATGTCAGAAAGAAAAAGACACATATCATAAGATGTCACTTAAAGGTGGAATCAAAAATGGCTACACATGAAATAAATTACAAAACAGAAACATACTCAAATATGTAGAAAATAGACATAAGGCTGCTAAATGGGAAAGGTGGGGAATGGTGAGGTATTATCGAGGAGGTTGAAATTAGCAAAGATACCATTCCAAGTACCACATTGAATAACTGACAAGGCCTACACGGTACCTCAAAGAACTGCACTCAGCCCACTCAAGTCACTGGAAAATAATACATAAGACTGGTAAGCATCTGAAAAAGAATTTATTGTTGTCTCACAGTACATGAATCAAGTGGATGTACAGCAGCAAAACACAGAGCTTTGAAAATCAGCTGTAACCAATATAAAAATAAATTTAAACATATTTATAAAAACAGTGAGACAGACAAAAATTCTTACAACTTTTGTTGAAGGGCTACGATGTAATATGGATTGAACACATGTAGACTCACAGCAGGATGATATATAAGGCTGGAAGCTATGCACGCTAAGAGATGTTAGAGAGGCTGGGTGAGGAAATGCAGACCTTTTAAAGTAATACTGCCTGGTACCCATTCCATGGGTCCCAAATCTGCAGGTTCAAGGGAATCTTCTGACAGTGAATACATGCCTGGGAAACCGAGATGAATGTACACCGTGTGCTCAGGAAAGGTGTCTAAAATGCACCTCATTTTTGATCTCCTCGTGCTGGGGTTCGCCATTCCAGCTACATTACTAACAATCTCCCCACTTGGAGAATCAGCACCTTTAACCTCCTGTTTTACACAGTTTTCAATTTGTGCAGAGGATAAATGGGAAGAGGGGGAACCAATGAGAGATTAGCTGTAGGAGTTTTGACAGGCATATGTCACTCTAATTTCCCATTAGGAAGAAGAATTAACCAAAGGCTCAGCCTGCCTCCCCAGAACCAGAATAGGGCCGGAAGCAATCCAATGGTTTGGCGGCCAGCTCACAAAAAAAGCGAGTTGCAAAATGGAGCTCAGGAGCAGACAATTCAAAGACCTGCAAAGATATAAATGATAACCAACGTCCAAAAATATATTCAGGTAAGGCAACGAAGAGGATCTGAATGAGAGGAAGAATTGCAGGAAACAGATTTCAAAAGGTAGATTCTACTCACATTTAAAGCATATGAAAAGCAGCAGAATTTCTAAAATGATGCAGTTGGGCAAAAGGGTGTATGCGTTTTTTTCGTGAATATCTTCAGGAAAAAAACACATACAGAGATTTTGGCCAACCAAACAAGAGGGAAATGCAAATCCACACAACAAAGAAGTCTCAATTTCCACTGCTCAGAAAGGCCATCCAAAAAATGTGTGCAAACCAGAAATGCAGGAGAGGCCATGGAAAACAGGGAGCCTAGTCACGCTGATGGGTGGGGTATAAATATCCAAGAGCCATTCTGAAGAAGTGTATGCTGTTTCCTAAAACATCTAAAATACAAAGCCCCCGAGCAAAGGGGACTTCAACTCATGGGTATATAACTTGGGAAGATTAAATATCAATAAGACACAGGCACCCCAAAATTTAGGGCTGCTCTGCATACAAGGACCTCAACTTTGGTACACCTAAAATATGCCAGGAAAAAGAGAAATGCATAAAGAACTTGTGGTAATTTTGCACAATGGAATATCACTCAGACGTGAAATCAATGTATATAAGGCCAGTAGCAGCATAAGGAGTGGATTTAGGTATGATGAATCTAAGGGAAATTAGTCACACAGAAAAATAATCTTATCATAAGATATCACTTATGAAGATCCTGTAAACATGGTTACACATGAACTGAGTTAGGAAAGAGAACAGAGTCTCTCATTTAGTAAAAACTCTTATGACTGCTTAAGGGGGAAGGAGAGGTGGGGTGATGCATAAAACCAGAGTTTGATATAAGTACAAATAACGTTCCAGAAACCAACTATGGAACAGACAAGACCTACAACTTCCTCAGTGAAAGGGACTCAAAACCCCATATTTACCGCAGAGGAATATATCTCACTAGTAAGAATCTTAAAACCTATGTATTGATATGTCTGCGTAAGGGAATCAAGTGTGTCTAGACTGGCATAAACATGGCAGCGAGAATCAGCTCAAACCCACTATAAAAAGGAATTTCAAAAACAAAACAAAAAAACAGGGAAATTCTTTACAAATCCTTCAGGGTCTCTGATGAAACGTGGAATGACCCTATCGACAATGACAGCTGGATGTGGCATAAGGCTGGACACTTGGGACTGAGAGGATTGGTGAGATTGGGTGAGCAAATGCAGACCCTTTAAAGCAATAAGGCATGGCACCCATTCCTTGGGTCCCAACTCTCCAGGTTGAAGGGAATATTACAACAGCTATAACATGTACGAAAAAAAAGAGAATGGACACAGGGTGAATACGAAAGGTTTCTAAACCTCAACGAATAGTCCCTCACCTGGTGCTCCATTTTGAATTTCCAACTGCTTTACTATCAATCCCCCAACTTGGAGAGACAGCCCCTTAACCTCCTGGTTCAAACAGGTTGCCAATTTGGCAGAGGATGAAAGGGAAGAGGGAGTACCAATGAGAGAGTAGCTCTTAGGCATTTGGACTAGCACATGTCACTCTAATATCCTGGCAGGAAGAAGAATTTACCAAAGTCTCAGCCACCCACTGGGAACCAGTATAGTTCCTGAACCAAAATTTTGGACTTGCGTTCAGCTCACAAAAAACGAGTTGAGAAATGGAGCTCAGGGGCACAGCAATTCACAAACTGGCAGAGTAATAAAGGACAACTATCGTCCAAAAATCTGTTTAGGGAAGGCAACGAGGCGGACTTGAAAGCGAGGCTGAATAGCAGGAAACAGATTTCAAGAGGTACGTTGCAATCACATTGAAAGCACAGGAAGAGGGGCACAACTTTGACACTGATGCACTTGGCCAAAAAGGCCGTATGCGTATTCTCCTGAATATATTCAGGAAAAAACGCATACACCCTTTTTGGCCAAGCAAGCAAGCGGGCAATGCAAATCTGCACTACAAAGAAGTATCACTTCCCACTGGTCAAATGGGACATCCACAAAATGTGTAAAAACCAGAAAGGCAAGACAGGCCCTGGAGAACAGGGAGCCTTGTTATGCTGATGGGCAGGATGTAAATTGCCAACTGCCTCACTGGAGGAGTGCATTGTGTTCCCTAAAACAAGTAAACAACAGAGCTACAGAGCCAAGGGCGCCTCCAGTCTAGGGAATATACCTTGGGAAAACTGAAAATCAATAAGACAGAGCCACGCCAAAATTTAGGGCTGAATTGCTTACAAGAACCTCAACTTGGGTACACCTTAAATATCCCAGGAAATATAAAAATGGTTCAAAAAATTGTGGTACTTACATACGATGGAATATCCCTCAGCCATGAAATGAATGTCATAAGACCAGTAGCAGCAAAATGAGTGGATTCAGGTACGATGATTCTAAGTCAAATAAGTCACACAGAAAAAGAAACTTATCATAAGATATCACTTATGAAGATCCTGTAAACATGGCTACACATGAACTGAGTTAGGAAAGAGAACAGAGTCTCACATTTAGAAAACACTCTTATGCCTGCATAAAGGGGAAGGAGAGGTGGGGTGATGCATAAAACCAGAGTTTGATATAAGCACAGGGATCGTTCCAAAAACCAACTTTGGAATAGACAAGACCTACACCTTCCTCAGTGAAAGAGACTCAAAACCCCATATTTCCCGCAGAGGAATATATCTGACTAGTAAGAATCTTAAAACCTATGTATTGATATGTCTCCATAAGGGAATCAACTGTGTCTAGAGTGGCATAAACATGGCAGCGAGAATTGCTCAAACACACTATAAAAAGGAATTTCAAAAGCAAAACCAAAAAACAGGGAAATTCTTTACAATTCCTTCAGGGTGTCTGAGGAAACCTGGAAAGACCCTATCTACAATGACAGCTGGATGTGGCATAAGGCTGGACACTTGGGACTGAGAGGATTGGTGAGATTGGGTGAGCGAATGCAGACCCTTTCAAGCAATAATGCATGGCCCCCATTCCATGGGTCCCAACTCTCCAGGTTCAAGGGAATATTACTACAGCTATAACATGTACAGGAAACCTAGAGAATGGACACACTGTGAATACGAAAGGTTTCTAAAACTCAACGAATAGTCCCTCTCCTGGTGCTCCAGTTTGACTTTCCAACTGCCTTACTATCAATCTCCCAACTTGGAGAGACAGGCCCTTTAACCTCCTGGTTTGCACAGGTTCCCAATTTGGCAGAGGATGGAAGGGACGAGGGAGAACCCATGAGAGAGTAGCTGTTAGGCATTTGGACGGGCACATGTCACTCTAATTTCCCGGCAGGAAGAAGAATTAACCAAAGTCTCAGCCACCCACCGGGAACCCGTATAGGACATGATCCAAAATTTTGGACTTGCGTTCAGCTCACAAAAAACGAGTTGAGAAATGGAGCTCAGGGGCACAGCAATTCACAAACTGGCAGAGTGATAAAGGACAACTATCGTCCAAAAATCTGTTGAGGGAAGTCAACGAGGCGGACTTGAAAGCGAGGCAAAATAGCAGGAAACAGATTTCAAGAGGTACGTTGGAATCGCCTGTAAAGCACAGGAAGAGGGGCACAACTTGGACAATGGTGCACTTGGCCAAAAAGGGCGTATGTGTTTTCTCCTGAATATATTCAGGAGAAAACGCATACGCCCTTTTTGGCCAAGCAAGCAAGCGGGCAATGCAAATCTGCACTACAAAGAAGTATCATTTCCCACCGGTCAAAAGGGACATCCACAAAATGTGTAAAAACCAGAAAGGCAAGACAGGCCCTGGAGAACTGGGAGCCTTGTTATGCTGATGGGCGGGATGTAAACTGCCAACTGCCTCACTGGAGGAGTGCATTGTGTTCCCTAAAACAAGTAAACAACAGAGCTACAGAGCCAAGGCCACTTCCAGTCTAGGGAATATACCTTGGGAAAACTGAAAATCAATAAGAAAGAGCCACCTCCAAATTTAGGGCTGCACTGACTACAAGAACCTCAACTTGGGTACACCTTAAATATCCCAGGAAATATAAAAATGGTTCAAAACATTGTGGTACTTACGTACGATGGAATATCCCTCAGCCATGAAATCAATGTCATAAGACCAGTAGAAGCAAAGGGAGTGGATTCAGGTACGATGATTCTAAGTGAAATAAGTCACACAGAAAAAGAAACTTATCATAAGATAACACTTATGAAGATCCTGTAAACATGGCTACAAGTGAACTGAGTTAGGAAAGAGAACAGAGTCTCACATTTAGAAAACACTCTTATGCCTGCATAAAGGGGATGGAGAGGTGGGGTGATGCATAAAACCAGAGTTTGATATAAGCACAGGGACCGTTCCAAAAACCAACTTTGGAATAGACAAGACCTACACCTTCCTCAGTGCAAGAGACTGAAAACCCCATATTTCCCGCAGAGGAATATATCTGACTAGTAAGAATCTTAAAACCTATGTATTGATATGACTCCATAAGGGAATCAAGTGTGTCTAGAGTGGCATAAACATGGCAGCGAGAATCAGCTCAAACCCACTATAAAAAGGAATTTCAAAAGCAAAACCAAAAAACAGGGAAATTCTTTACAATTCCTTCAGGGTGTCTGAGGAAACCTGGAAAGACCCTATCGACAATGACAGCTGGATGTGGCATAAGGCTGGACACGTGGGACTGAGATGATTGGTGAGATTGGGTGAGCAAATGCAGACCCTTTCAAGCAATAATGCATGGCCCCATTCCATGGGTCCCAACTCTCCATGTTCAAGGGAATATTACTACAGCTATAACATGTACAGGAAACCTAGAGAATGTACACACTGTGAATACGAAAGGTTTCTAAAACTCAATGAATAGTCCCTCTCCTGGTGCTCCAGTTTGACTTTCCAACTGCCTTACTATCAATCTCCCAACTTGGAGAGACAGGCCCTTTAACCTCCTGGTTTGCAAACGTTCCCAATTTGCCAGAGGATGGAAGGGACGAGGGAGAACCCATGAGAGAGTAGCTGTTAGGCATTTGGACGGGCACATGTCACTCTAATTTCCCGGCAGGAAGAAGAATTAACCAAAGTCTCAGCCACCCACCGGGAACCAGTATAGGACATGATCCAAAATTTTGGACTTGTGTTCAGCTCACAAAAAACGAGTTGAGAAATGGAGCTCAGCGGCAGAGCAATTCACAAACTGGCAGAGTGATAAAGGACAACTATCGTCCAAAAATCTGTTGAGGGAAGTCAACGAGGCGGACTTGAAAGCGAGGCAAAATAGCAGGAAACAGATTTCAAGAGGTACCTTGGAATCGCCTGTAAAGCACAGGAAGAGGGGCACAACTTGGACAATGGTGCACTTGGCCAAAAAGGGCGTATGCGTTTTCTCCTGAATATATTCAGGAGAAAACGCATACGCCCTTTTTGGCCAAGCAAGCAAACGGGCAATGCAAATCTGCACTACATAGAAGTATCATTTCCCACTGGTCAAAAGGGACATCCACAAAATGTGTAAAAACCAGAAAGGCAAGACAGGCCCTGGAGAACTGGGAGCATTGTTATGCTGATGGGTGGGATGTAAATTGCCAACTGCCTCACTGGAGGAGTGCATTGTGTTCCCTAAAACAAGTAAACAACAGAGCTACAGAGCCAAGGCCACTTCCAGTCTAGGGAATATACATTGGGAAAACTGAAAATCAATAAGAGAGAGCCACCTCCAAATTTAGGGCTGCACTGACTACAAGAACCTCAACTTGGGTACACCTTAAATATCCCAGGAAATATAAAAATGGTTCAAAACATTGTGGTACTTACGTACGATGGAATATCCCGCAGCCATGAAATCAATGTCATAAGACCAGTAGCAACAAAGTGAGTGGATTCAGGTACGATGATTCTAAGTGAAATAAGTCACACAGAAAAAGAAACTTATCATAAGATATCACTTATGAAGATCCTGTAAACATGGCTACACGTGAACTGAGTTAGGAAAGAGAACAGAGTCTCACATTTAGAAAACACTCTTATGCCTGCATAAAGGGGAAGGAGAGGTGGGGTGATGCATAAAACCAGAGTTTGATATAAGCACAGGGACCGTTTCAAAAACCAACTTTGGAATTGACAAGACCGACACCTTCCTCAGTGAAAGAGACTCAAAACCCCATATTTCCCACAGAGGAATATATCTGACTAGTAAGAATCTTAAAACTTATGTATTGATATGTCTCCATAAGGGAATCAAGTGTGTCTAGAGTGGCATAAACATGGCAGCGAGTATCAGCTCAAACCCACTATAAAAAGGAATTTCAAAAGCAAAACCAAAAAACAGGGAAATTCTTTACAATTCCTTCAGGGTGTCTGAGGAAACCTGGAAAGACCCTATCTACAATGACAGCTGGATGTGGCATAAGGCTGGACACTTGGGACTGAGAGGATTGGTGAGATTGGGTGAGCGAATGCAGACCCTTTCAAGCAATAATGCATGGCCCCCATTCCATGGGTCCCAACTCTCCATGTTCAAGGGAATATTACTACAGCTATAACATGTACAGGAAACCTAGAGAATGGACACACTGTGAATACGAAAGGTTTCTAAAACTCAACGAATAGTCCCTCTCCTGGTGCTCCAGTTTGACTTTCCAACTGCCTTACTATCAATCTCCCAACTTGGAGAGACAGGCCCTTTAACCTCCTGGTTTGCACAGGTTCCCAATTTGGCAGAGGATGGAAGGGACGAGGGAGAACCCATGAGAGAGTAGCTGTTAGGCATTTGGACGGGCACATGTCACTCTAATTTCCCGGCAGGAAGAAGAATTAACCAAAGTCTCAGCCACCCACCGGGAACCCGTATAGGACATGATCCAAAATTTTGGACTTGCGTTCAGCTCACAAAAAACGAGTTGAGAAATGGAGCTCAGGGGCACAGCAATTCACAAACTGGCAGAGTGATAAAGGACAACTATCGTCCAAAAATCTGTTGAGGGAAGTCAACGAGGCGGACTTGAA